>NW_028261381.1:173137137-173327137 GCF_051295495.1 Thamnophis sirtalis | reverse complement strand
CAGAAGGTCGCAAAAAGGGGATCATTTTCCATTCCATTCCTTCTTTATTCTCTATTCTATTCTATTCTGTAACGTCCCCGTGGTTCGTCCATGAGGCCAATGTGGAGAAAAGACAGGACACAATCTTTCTCGGGATGGAGCGACCCAGATTGGGGGTCTGAGAGCCCCTTTTATTGAGACAGGACAAAGGCAGGAGGAGCAATCAGCATGTGGTTAAAAACAGCCTGTAAAAGTACAATTTCTAATCTACTGCTCAGGGAAGTTCTGTCTATATATGGTCAAATCCTGGGCGTCATTGGTAGGGCACATCTCAGGATGTTATGTTATGAACTATCAGGATGTTATGGAGTTTTAGGAGTTTGTTTTCTCCTGTGTGGTTCAGCGTGGCTCTGCATGCCCTGGTATGAACTGGGCCATGGGTGACCCGCACCTACACAAGGAATTATATTACAACACTATTCTATTCTATTATGTTCTGTTCTATTCGGTTCCATTCCAATCCATTCCATTCCACTCACTGGAAGCTTTCAAGAAGCGACTGGACCGCCATCTGTCAGAAATGTTGTAAGGACTCCTGCTTGGCTGAGGGGTTGGACTAGATGGCCTACAAGGTCCCTTCCAGTTCTGTTATTCTATTCTATTCAAAAAGATGTGGGGACTCTAGAAAGAGTGCAGAGAAGAGCAACAAAGATGATCAGGGGGCCGGAGGCTAAAACATATGATGAAGTACGGTTGCAGGAACTGGGTGTGTCTAGTTTAATGAAAAGAAGGACCAGGGGAGACATGATAGCAGTCTTCCAATATCTCAGGGGTTGCCACAAAGAAGAGGGAGTCAAACTATTCTCCAAGGCACCTGAGGGTAGAACAAGAAGCAATGGGTGGAAACTAATCAAGGAGAGAAGCAACTTTGAACTAAGGAGAAATTTCAGGGACGTGCAATCAGGGGAGGCAGAGCCTCACCACTGCCATCATGAAAAGAAAAAAAAATGTAAAAGGAAAAAGGCAAGAGCTGAGGTCAGGCTGAGCTAGTTGCTGCCAGAGTCACCGTGTGGATGACTCTGCTTAACTGTTTAAAAAAGCTTATTAAAAAGCGCCCTCTACAGGAGGAGGCAGGAGAATGACGTGCCTCACCTACGTCGGGAATTTTTAGGCTTTTAACCCTTGCTTAACTCTGCTCGAGTGATCATAAAACGCCTAAAGTCAGACTAGATGAGCCACGTCGTTCTCCTGCCTCCCCCTGTAGAGGGCGCTATTTTAGAGGCTTTTTTAAACAGTTAAACAGAGTCATCCATGGTGACTCTGGCGGTTCCACCACAAAACCGCGTTCGACTAAAGGGCGCTCGACGAAACCGCGTAGCTGACGTCATCACAGCGCGACAACAGCGCGGAGAAAAAAGCACGCTGTAAACGCTAAACCTAAAATTAACCCCTAAACCTAAACCTAACCCCCCTAAACCTAACCCTAAACCTAACCCTAAATCAAACCCTTAACCTAACCCTAAACCTAACCCTTAACCTAACCCTAAACCTAACCCTAAACCTAACCCTTAACCTAACCCTAAACCTAACCCTAAACCTAACCCTTCACCTAACGGTAAACCTAATCCTAACCCTTAACCTAACCCTAAACCTAACCCTAACCCTAACCCTTAACCTAACCCTAAACCTAACCCTAAACCTAACCCTTAACCTAACCCTAAACCTAACCCTTAACCTAACCCTAACCCTAACCCTAACCCTAACCCTAACCCTAAACCTAACCCTTAACCTAACGCTAAACCTAATCCTAACCCTAAACCTAACCCTAAACCTAACCCTTACCTTAACTTGAATCGGCTTGCTTTCAAAGCGCTATTTAAAGCGCCCTTCTTTCTCCGCGCTCGCTGTTGTCGCCCTGTTGATGACGTCAGCGACGCGGTTTAATCGAGCGCGCTTTAGTCGAGCGCGGCTTTGTCGTGCCACGGACTCTGGCAGCAACTAGCTCAGCCTGACCTCAGCTCTTGCCTTTTTCCTTTTACATTTTTTTTTCTCTTTCCATGATGACAGTGGTGAGGCTCTGCCTCTCCTGCCTCCCCTGACTGCATCTCCCTGTCTGGCACGCAGATATGCACACGTGTTCCAGTTTGGGAACTTGGTGCCGAAAAGGTTTGCCGTCACTGTTCTTTACTTGATGCATTTAACTTCCCATATATTTCAAAAGGTGGCTGCATCCGCAGGCTGAAAATAAGCAGGAGAAAAAAAGGAATTCCTCCCGCAAAGCGGGTGGAACCGGCAATTTGCAAAGCGAGATACGCCGTGTAGTTTTTGCCCTGTGTGAGGCCGTTATGCCTCCCGAAAAGCTGGAGACAGCTGCAAATGAGGATTAGGCAGAAAGCATCAACTCTTCCATGGTCCTGCTTGGTGGGTGTTCTGGGCCCGGTAATCCCCAAACATCTGGAAGACGCCATACCAGGTTAGAGCAGGTGGGAGGGAGGCAAAATTGTGATTAATCTTCCCCCTTGCGAGGCCAACAAGTTGCAAATTGGCAAGAAGAAATCAAAATTCATTTTCTCGGCAAGCCGCATTCGGAAATCTGCGTCAAACGATTCCGGATTAGTTTATTCTCCGGCATCCAAGCCCATAAGCTTCTCAAGAGCCCCAGAAGGAATTTTTCGCACTCAGGAAATCTTAAAGCAGTCCAAAGTGGATTTTATTTATTTGGGGCAGGCGGAATCGAGGATCAGGCTGCTGTTGGGGAGGAGGGGGTGGGCAAATGACCCTTCTTTTCCTCCCCCCCCTTTCCCCCCATCCTTATTATCAAAAGTTATTTAACAGAATAACAGAATTGGAAGGGACCTTGGAAGGTTTATCTAGTCCAACCCTCTGCTCAAGCAGGAGATTTTATTCCATCTGGTGATGAAGCACTCACAAGTTCTGCAGGCAAGTCGTTCCATGGTTAATTGTTTTGTCAGGAAATGCCCCCTTATTTCTAAGTTGCTTTTCTCCTTGATTTGTTTCCAAATCAATTGGTTTCCAATCTTTTTCTAAAGAGCCGTCAGGGTTGATCTCCTCTAGGGCTGACCGGTTGGATGGCCTTGCAGTCCAAGGGACTCAGTGCAGGAGTCTTCTTCTCCAGCACCAGAGTTCAAAGGCTTCAATTCTTTGGCGCTCAGCCTTCCTTATGGTCCAACCTTCACAGCCGTCCATTGCAACTGGGGAAACCACAGCCTTGACTAGATGCACTTTGGTTGGCAAGGGGATGATATCTCTGCTTTTTAGGATGTTGTCTAGATTTGCCAAAAGCTTTCCTCCCCAGGAGCAAGCCTCTTTTAATGTCTTGCCGGCAGTCCCCATCTGTGGTGATCTTGGAGCCCAGGAAAATAAAATCTGTCACTACCTCCATTTCTTTGGTTCCACCACAAAACCGCGTTCGACTAAACCGCGCTCGACGAAACCACGTAGCTGACGTCATCAACAGGGCGACAACAGCGTGGAGACAGAAGCACGCTGTAAACACTAAACCTAAAATTAACCCCTAAACCTAAACCTAACCCCCCTAAACCTAATCCTAAACCTAACCCTAAACCTAACCCTTAACCTAACCCTAAACCTAATCCTAACCCTTAACCTAACCCTAACCCTTAACCTAACCCTAAACCTAACCCTAACCCTTAACCTAACCCTAAACCTAACCCTAAACCTAACCCTTACCTTAAGTTGAATCGGCTTGCTTTCAAAGCGCTATTTAAAGTGCCCTTCTTTCTCCGCGCTCGCTGTTGTCGCCCTGTTGATGACGTCAGCGACACGGTTTAATCGGGCGCGGCATAGTTGAGCGCGGTTTTGTCGTGCCACGCATTTCTTCCCCATCTGTTCGCCAGGAATTGAGAGGTCCAGATGCCATGATCTTAGTTTTCTTAATGTTGAGTTTCAAGCCAACTTTTGCACTCTTCTTCTTCATCCACATCAAGAGACCCTTTAGTTCCTCTTCACTTTCTGCCATCAGAGTGGTATCATCTCCGTATCTGAGGCTCTTGATATTTCTCCCCGCAATCTTAATTCCAACGTTTGATTCCTCGAGCCCCGCCTTTCCCCACTTTATAAAACCTTTATAAGACCACACCTAGAATGCAACATCCAGTTTTGGTCAGCGCGTTGAAAAAATAAAAGATGTTGAGACTTTGGAAACAGTTCAGAGAAGAGCAGCTAAGATGCTCAAAGGCCTGGAGACAAAAACGTATAAAGAACGGTATGAAGAACATATGAAGAAAAGGCAGGGGTGAAAACTAATTTTTTCCCCTCTACCAGTTCTGTGGGTGTGGCTTGTGGGGGAGACAATCGTCCCTACCAATTCGGTTGAACCGGGCCGAACCGGGAGGATTTCTCTGCTGAAAAAAAAAAGGCAAAGGTTTTCATTGCGGCATTTGTCAACTGCCATCCTTTGATTCCCAGAAATTCCCTCTTTTTTTTTTGGATCGAAAGAAAAGATGGAGGATGAACCATCTGGTTCATGCAGGTTAATCAGAGGGATCTGTTGTTGTTAGAAAGGAGGGCAGCGAGGAGAGAACCTGCCTCTGAGAGATTAAGCCCTTTCTTATGCTCACGATGACCCCCAAACTGCAATTTTTAAGACTCAGATGCCGGACAGAGCTTAAAACCATAAGCTTTTCAACATTGGGTGGGATTTTAGAGGTCATTTAGTCTTACACACACACACACACCCCAGCATTAAGTAGGCCAAAGAAATCCGGCATCCGTGACAGCCGATAAAAACGATACAATGGAGTACTACAGCCTTGAAACATTCGTGTTCAGCAGGAAAAAAACAGAAAAATCAGAGGGAGAGATGTCTACATACAGTTTGTCCTTGACTTACAATAGTTCATTTAATGACAGTTCAAATTTACGACGGCACTGGTGGTGGTGGGGAAATGACTTAGGGCGGTTTTTTACATCAGAAACTCTGCCATTGTTCAACCCGTTGAGGAATCCGAGAAGGAAAGACAGGTGGTCCTCGACTTACGACCACAATTGAGCCCAGATTTTCTGTTGCTAAGCGAGGCAGTTGGTAAGTGAATTTTGCCCTATTTTACGATCTTCCTCGCCGCGGTGGTTAAGTGAATCACTGCACTTGGTTAAATTGGTGTAACTTTTGTGAAGTGAATCTGGCTTCCCCATTGACTTTGCTGGCCAGAAGGTCGCAAAAGGGAATTACGTGACCCAGGACGCTGCAGCCGTCATAAATATGAGTCAGTTTCGAAGTGTGTGAATTTTGATCAAGTGACCATGGGAAGTTGGGAGAACAGAGAGAGGGAGGGAGATAATAGATGGAGAGAGAGAGAGGGAGAGAGAGAGAGGGAGAGAGAGAGAGAGGATGGAATGGATGGATGGATGGATGGATGGATGGATGGATGGATGGATGGATGGATGGATGGATGGATGGAAGGAAGGAAGGATAGAGCTAAATAGTAGATGGAAGTATGAGATAAATAAAAAGATAGATAATAATGGATGGATGGATGGATGGATCGGTGGGTGGCTGAGTGGGTGGATATATAATAGATGAATGGATGGATGGATAGATGGATGAGTGGATGGAGGGGATAGATAGATACATAGATAATGAATGAATGAATGGATAGAGAGAGAGAGAGATAATATGATGGGTGGATGGATGGATAGATGGATGGGTGGATGGATGGATGGATAGATAGATAGATAGATAGATAGATAGATAGATAGATAGATAGATAGATAGATAGATAGATACATAAATAATAGATGGAGGGATATATAGATAGATAAATAGATGGATGGATAGATAGATGGATGGGTGGGTGGATGGATATATAATAGATGAAGATGGATGGATGGATGGATAGATGGATGGGTGGATGGATGGATAGATAATACATAGATAATGGATGGATGGATGGATGGATGGATGGATGGATGGATAGATAGAGATAGATAGATAGATAGATAGATAGATAGATAGATAGATAGATAGATAGATAGATAGATAGATAGATATAGAGATAGAGATAGATGGATGGATGGATGGATGGATGGATGGATGGATGGATAGATACATAGATAATAGATGGATGGATGGATGGATGGATGGATAGAGATAGATAGATAGATAGATAGATAGATGGATGGATGGATGGATGGATGGAGGGAGGGAGGGAGGGATGGATGGATGGATGGATGGATGGATGGATAGATAGATAGATACATAGATAATAGATGGATGGATGGATGGATAGAGATAGATAGATAGATAGATGGATGGATGGATGGATGGATGGATGGATGGATGGATGGATGGATGGATGGATGGATGGACGGACGGACGGACGGACGGACGGACAGACATAGTTTTCAGTGAAGTGATCAAAGCAGGGAATTCTGCCTTAAAAACCAAATGTTTTCCTCTCCTTCCAGCTTTTAGTATCACTTTTAATATCTTGTAAAGTCTTAGCTAATGAAACTAGGGCTGCATTATCTGGGGTTTGCATGCTGATTTTTCACAATTCCTTCCAATAAAACTTTCTCTACGCCAAGGCAACAGCAGCTGGGAGATTGAGAATGAAGCCAAGGGCAGCTCAGGCGTAAGACAAAAATTGACTCCCCATATTGCTTTAAAAACATATTCATGCACCTCCGGGGAACACAGACTGTGAATTTTTACAACCCCTCATTGTCCAGCAAAAAAAAAAAAAAAAAATCATATCATCAAAAGATGTGGACAATGCCTAACTTGGGATCTTGCCAGCAAAACCAGAAGGGAAAAGAGCAGTTTAAAACTGTACTGTATTTTAATTTTCCAAAAGAAAAAGAGGCTAGAAATTAGGATATGAAGTTATTTTTCTCACCTGCAAAGTTTGGTCTAGTGGTTAAGACTAGTGGTGGGTTCCTAACTGGTTTACTACCGGTTTGCAGAGAACGGGTTTTGCACTTTCGTATGCGCAGTTGACTAAAAACTCTTCTGCACATGCGCAGAAACATGGCGGTGACAGCAAGAGAGGCAGGATGGTGAAGACCAGGGAACCGGTTCGGGGGCGTGGCAGGCCCAGGTCGCTTCCGATTCTAGTGACCCAGGCCCCCATACCACTAGCGGTTTGGCCGAATCGGGCCGAACCGGTAGGAACCCACCACTGGTTAAGACGCCGAACGAGAACCTGGGAGACAGTGAATTCTAGTCCTGCCTGAGCCATTAAAGCCAGCTGGGTGACTTTGAGCCAATCACCACTAGCATTGTATAGTTTTACCTTTTTAATATTGTAACCCGCCCGGAGTCACTCTGTGGCCAAGGCAGAATAGAAGAGAGTGAACTGAAAACGAAATAGAAAGGCCTAATAGCGTTCCGGGCGCCTTCGGCGTTGAGTCATGCCGGCCACATGACCACGGAGACATCTTCGGCAGAGGTGGGTTCCTACCAGTTCGCACCAGTTCGGTAGAACCGGTTCGTCAAATCTACTGAACCGGTTAGAAGAGGTTCCACCAGTGGACCCAGAAAGCAGGCCACACCTACAGAAGAGGTTCCAAAAAATTTTTGAAACCCATCACTGAAACACACACACACACACACACAGACTCACACAGAGAGAGAAAGAGAAAGAAAGGAAGAAAGAAAGAAAGAAAGAAAGAAAGAAAGAAAGAAAGAAAGAAAGAAAGAAAGAGAAAGAAAAACAGAGAGATGAAAGAAAAAAAAGGAAAAAGGGACAGAGAGACAAAAGGAAGGAAAAGGAGAGAGAGAGAGAGAGAGAGAGAGAGAGAGAGAGAAAACACATGGCCAGCAAGCCACTCCCACCAGGTCACATGGCCGGCAAGCCACTCCCACAAAGGAGGCCACACCCACAGAGTAGGTTCGAAATTTTTTTGAAACCCACCACTGGTCTTCGGACATCGCTGGCTCTTCGGCTTTGAAACGGAGATGAGCACCGCCCCCTAGAGTCGGGAACGACTAGCACATATGTGCGAGGGGAAACTTTATCCTTACCACCCGCCTGAGAACGATCTGTCTTTCCCGCATTCCGTGATTCAATTCCAACGGGGGAACTCTAGGGACTTTCTGCCTTTTCTGCACTTGAGGGGAGGGTGGGGGTCGGTCTAGATGATCCTCGGAGCCCCTTCCAGCTCTATAGGGGTCTACGATTCCGCCTGCAACTACAAGAGAGCGAAATCTTGCAAGAGGCGGCAGCCAAGGTGCACCGTAGCATGTAAAAATATGCTTTGCTCAGCCAGAGAAGCTTGGCAGACCTTCAAGTGAGATTTTTGGTTTCAAATCCCTTCGGTATCGAAAACTAAAAATAATGAACGTTGGGTCAAACCTTCGGAAGTGCAGTAATTGGGGAAAGCAGGGCTGGGGGAGGAAGCATCTGCTCGGCAGGAAAATATTCCAGATTTACTCCTAGGGGAGAGGAAGAGGGCGGAAGCGTGGTTCCACAACAACCAGGGTAGTAGTTGCTACGGTAGCCATGAGGAACTACAGGAAACATATCTTCAATGTGGGCCAGTCCTCGGCTTACGACCACAAACTCAGCCCAAAATTTCCGAGGCTAAGCGAGACCGTTGTTAAGGGAGTTTGGACTCACGTTACGAACTTTCTTGCTGCGGTTGTTAAGTGAATCCCTGCGGTTGTTAAGTTAGTCACACGGTGGTTGAGGGAATAGGGTTTCCCCGTTGACTTTGCTCTTCACAGGTTCACAAAAGATGATCACCGGGACACTGCAACCGTCATAAATACGAGGCAGTTGTCAAGCGTCCAAATTTTGATCACATGACCACAGGGATGCAGCAACCATCATAAGTGTGACAGACAGGGAGAGTGAGTGAGAGTGAGAGAGACAGACAGACAGATAGACAGACAGAGTGAGAGAGAGAGACAGAGGGAAAGACAGAGAGATTGAGTGAGAGTGAGAGCGACAGAGACAGAGAGAGGGAGAGACAGAGAGGGAGACAAAGACAAAGGGAGAGACAGAGACAGACAGACAGACAGAGACAGGGAGAGTGAGTGAGAGTGAGAGAGACAGACAGACAGATAGACAGACAGAGTGAGAGAGAGACAGAGGGAAAGACAGAGAGATTGAGTGAGAGTGAGAGCGACAGAGACAGAGAGAGGGAGAGACAGAGAGACAAAGAGTGAGAGAGAGACAGACAGACATACAGACAGAGACAGAGAGAGTGAGAGGCAGAGAGAAAGAGAAAGTGAGTGAGAGTGAGAGACACAGAGAGAGAAAGAGAGACAGAGAGAGTGAGAGAGTAAGAGAGAGACAGAAGAGAAAGTGAGTAAGAGAGAGAGACAGAGAGAAAGAGTGAAAGAGAGACAGACAGACAGACAGAGACAGAGAGAGTGAGAGACAGAAAGAGAAAGTGAGTGAGAGTGAGAGACACACAGAGAGAGAGAGAAACAGAGAGAGAGAGAGAGAGAGACAGAAAGAGAGAGAAAGTGAGTGAGAGAGAGAGAGACAGAGAGAGAGAGACAAAGTGAGTGAGAGTGAGAGACAGAGAGAGAGAGAGAAAAACAGAGACAGAGAGTGAGAGAAAGACAGAAAGAGAGATAGTGAGAGTGAGTGAGAGAGACAGAGAGAAAGAGTGAGAGAGACAGAGAGAGTGAGACAGAGACAGAGATAGACAGAGAAAGTGAGTGAGAGGGAGATTGAGAAAGAGACAAAGTCTTTTTCTGCTTAACGCAGCCGCCTCTCTTCGCTTCCCTGGCGCTTCAGCCGTGCTCAGGCTGTTCTTTGCATTTTAGTGGCATTTCCCCATCGCTGGCTTCTTTTCAACTGTCTGCAAGCAATATTTGATGGCAACAAAGAAAGGTTTAAACACGCTGTTTGTGTGTTTGCTGCGACTATCGTCAGCGGCTCTGGCAAGACAGCGGATCTGAAAGGTTGTTTAGAAAATAGGGGAGATAAACAAGCAAAGAGACAGCCCCCCCCCAAAAAAACCCCTTCTCTGCAGGCTTACTCAGAAATATGTATTGATGGGAAGCCAAACAGGAGTCCCTATAAATTTCTTCGCTCTGTTCCTTTCCATGTTAGCATGTTATGCTAAGCACGTTTATGCCAAAGCTTGGCCTATTTGCAGATTTAGAATGTCTTGCAACAGCCTTTCGCACATGGCCGTGTTAAAAAGGGGTGGGGGGAGCTTGAAAAGAACCGAATAACGGTGTTGTGACCCACCAGATGCCAGTGGAGCTGGCAGCAGATTCGGAGAGTGAGGAGGTTGGGGAGGAAGATGGGCCAGTCCTGGAGTCTGGGGAAGGCTCTGATGAGGGCTCTGTGTCGGAGGCAGAGAGGGGGCCAGGGCCGTCTGACAGTTATCAGCTGCCTTCGGAGTCAGGCATCAGTGGGGCAGAAGAACAGCTGAAGCCTGTTCCCAGTGTTGCCAGACGAAGGGAGCAGCTAAAGAACAGGGGTCGACTTGGGAGGAAGGCCACAGGTGGACAATGAATGGCCCCTCCCAGAGGGAATTAAATGGGAGCGACAGGGGAGTGAAGTTTGCAGGAGAGACAATTAGTTCGCTTAATTGGTTCATGACTCTCCGAAAATCCTTGCCAAGTTCTGCAGATCTCGGCCTGGCAGCTCTCCAAGCCAGATAAGGTCTGTGACCGTAAATCCTCCCTTGAAAGACTTTGCTGGATGTGAAGGAGCAGAATTCACAGTCAATGAATAAAAGGGGCTTTTGTCGGGACAAGGAGTTGGCTTCATGTTCTTGGGAAGCCTCGGTCAGAACAAACAGAATGAAACACCCTTCTACTCTTATTTTTAAAAAAGCCACTCATCAATACAAAACTGTACTTTAAAACAAGTTACAGCTACTCCTTGACTTACAACAGTTCATTTAGAGACCGTTTGAAGGTACAAGGGGGCTGAAAAAAAAGGGACATGACTGGTTTTCACACTTACGACCATTGCAATATCCCCATGGTCACATGATCAATCAAAAAAAAAAAAAAAAAGAACTAATATTTATGACCGTTGCAGTGTCCCGGAGTTATCTTTGCAACCCTCTGACAAGCAAAATCAATGGGGAAGCCAGATTCACCTAACAACCATTGTGATTTGCTTAGCAACTATGGCAAGAAAGGGCATCAAATGAGGCCAAACTCATTTAACAACTCTCTCGCTTAGCAATGGAAATTTTGGGCTCCATTGTGGTCGTACGTCGAGAACTAGCTGTATACGCAATCAAGGGAGTCCGTATTCCAGAGATGGTTTTGTTTTTCTTTAGTTTCTCCACATCAGTGTTTCTCAACTTTGGCAACTTTAAGATGTGTGGACTTCAGTTCCCAGAATTCCCCAGTCAGCACTTCCAGGAAAGCCATGGTGGACTAAGACAGTTTTGCTTTTAGCGGAGCCAACAATCACAGTGGGAAGGAATTGGCTCCCTGGATTCCTCTCTGGATAAAGGTGAGGACTTGAGATGGCCCAGAGTGCTCCTTACAGATGTTTCCTGTATCCAGATTCTAAAACAGGGATTTTTGTTTAGAGCTCTGGGAGGGAGAGAGAGTTTTGCTCAAGATGGTTCAGAGCATTTCAAAAGGACACTGAATTCCCCCTTCCCCCCACTTAATCACTTTTACTTGAAATACCTTGTAAATTGTGGTTTTAAGACATTAAGAACCTCCAGAAGGACAAATTTTATTACTCTGGGTGATTTTCCTTCAACCCGCAGCAAAATAAGATTTATGCAAGTTTAAAACTTAGACTTTTCCTACTTGGAATTAAGGATGATTAGAATGTTGATTTTGGAAGGTTTTCAAAGGGACTAAGAGGTCAGATTGGCTGGAAATAAGATTTTTGGAGAAGTTATACTTTGTGGAAGATAATTTTTTTTCTGTGCATTTTTAGAGAAATTGAGAAGGCATTGTGTAAAGGAAAGAAATATGAAATTGATTTGCTTGTTCCAAGTATATATAATAAAGCTTCAGCTTTCAATCTTAATCAGCAAAAGTTCATTAAGAACTATCAGAAATATTCAGATGGAGGGAGGGAGGGAGGGAGGGAGGAGAGAGAGAGAGAGAGAGAGAGAGA
Source organism: Thamnophis sirtalis (assembly GCF_051295495.1). Lineage (NCBI taxonomy): Eukaryota > Metazoa > Chordata > Lepidosauria > Squamata > Natricidae > Thamnophis > Thamnophis sirtalis. The sequence continues at coordinate 173,315,114 of NW_028261381.1, read as the reverse complement.
GATATGATTATTACTGATAGCAATTAATGGATTTTTGCTGATTAAGATTGAAAATTGAAGCTTTATTATTTGCCAATAGATAAAAATGAGATATGAAATAAAGAGATTTTGGTTGAAATATTATACATGATGTTGAGATATTGAAAATATTTATATTTGTCTTGCTAAAGGAGGAAGTATTTATTTATTTTGTTTGTTTGTTTGTCAAACATTACAAGATAGCAGGTATAGGTATAAACATAAACATAAACAAGGGAATTTCATTTTTAATTCTTTTGTTATTGAATATATTTTTCAATTTCCGTCACCCATTTTTTTCCTCTTCTTTTCCACTTTCCCCTCTTTTTATATTTTTTCTTTGTTTGTATTCATTTATGATCCCTGCATTTTAAAACTTCAATAAAAACATTATCAGAATTTCCCAGCCAGCTTGCAAATGCCCAATTATGACTTCTTTTCTTTTCCACTAATTATGTAGGCAATTGTTATTCAACCTTTGACCTGCTGAGTGGGGAATTATGGGAGTTGGAGTCCACAAATGCTAGCTGGGGAATTATGGGGATTGAAGTCTACAAATGCTAGCTGGGGAATTATGGGAGTTGAATGTTGCTTTTATCAGATTGTTGACAAAATGTTGTGTGAACCAGCCTGTGTGTGTGTGTGTTATTTTCTGGATTGGAGAATTGCTGAAAGAGCTTTGGGGGGGGGGGGCTTTAGATGTAGATTTGCACCATTTTGGAATTTTCAATCTTGGCAACTTTTAAGAGGTATGTATGGACTTCAGCTCCCACAATTCCCCAGTTAGCTATGCTGAGATGTGGACTTCACTTCCCAGAATTCCTCAGTCAGCTATGTTGAGGTGTGGACTTCACTTCCCAGAATTCCCCAGGTGTGGACTTCAGCTCCCAGAATTCTCCAGAGATGTGGATTTCAGCTTCCAGAATTCCCAAGTCAGCTATGCTGAAGTGTGGACTTCAGCCCTCAGAATTCCCCAGTCAGCTATGTTGAGGGGTGGACTTCACTTCCCAGAATTCCCCAGGTGTGGATTTCAGCTCCCAGAATTCCCCAGTCAGCTAAGTTGAAGTGTGGACTTCACTTCCCAGAATTCCCCAGATGTGGCCTTCAGCTCCCAGAATTCCCCAGTCAGCTATGCTGAGATGTGGATTTCAGCTTCCAGAATTCCCCAGTCAGCTATGCTGAGATGTGGATTTCAGCTTCCAGAATTCCCCAGTCAGCTATGTTGAGGTGTGGACTTCACTTCCCAGAATTCCCCAGGTGTGGATTTCAGCTCCCAGAATTCCCCAGTCAGCTAAGTTGAAGTGTGGACTTCACTTCCCAGAATTCTCCAGGTGTGGCCTTCAGCTCCCAGAATTCCCCAGTCAGCTATGCTGAGATGTGGATTTCAGCTCCAAGAATTCCCCAGTCAGCTATGTTGAGGTGTGGACTTCACTTCCCAGAATTTCCCAGGTGTGGACTTCAGCTCCCAGAATTCCCCAGGTGTGAATTTCAGCTTCCAGAATTCGCCAGTCGGCTATGCTGGGCTAGGGAATTCTGGGAGTTAAAGTCCACACTTCTTAAAGTGGCCAAAGTTGAGAAACACTGGTTTAAATCAACTAAACCCACTACTCATTCAAACTAGAAACATCACCATAGAGAAGCAGAGCTGGATTATGAGGAAAATGGTACCAAGAATTATTGAATGGATTTTTCTCCGCTATTCTGACAGTTGAAGCAGGAACCTATACATAGGGGAAACAAGATAGTGTCCCACCTTGCAGGGTTCTTGAGAGGGTGAGATGCTGCATGGAGGGCCTCAAAACCTCTAAAAGGAGCCAACAGAATGTAAATGTTTAATATAACAAAGAAAAAGATTAAGAGGGGAAAAAAACATTTTTTTTTTATTTCTTCTGTGACCAGAAAAAAGGAATTTGTGGAATTTAGGTGATACTTGGACATTCATCATCCTTTAAAAAATAAAAAGCATTTTTGAATGGGGACATTTTTGATCATACATTTCATTTCATTTATTCATTATTAGACTTCTAGGCATTCCCATCTCGCCAAGGCCCCCTGAAGTAGCTTAGCTTGCAAATTCACTGGAGGTGGAGAGAATTAAATTATTCTATACATTCCAAAAAGAACAAGAAAAGAAAAAATTAAAGTTGATTTGGGGGCCAAAAAAAAAAAATTAGCAAGAGGCTCCATTGGTTAATCCCTACTGCCATCTGGTGGCTGGTTAAAGAATCGCAGGGGGGTGAGACGCCGACCAATAGGAGCCGTGGAAAAGGAGAGATGAGGTCATCCCATCTCAGGTTTATTGCACTTCGCAACTGAAAGTAGATCCATTGTGTGTTTCAGAAGGAGAAAAGCATTGTTTAATGGCAGGCAGGCAGGTCTATTCTGATGCAAAAATTCCCAAACTCAACCATCAGGAAGGTTTAGTCTTAATTTTGGTCAGCCAAGGCTCATATTTTAACTGCTGCATATTCTCTTATTTCATTATGTATGGTAGCTTGTTCCACACTAATATTTTTTTAAAAAAACAGAACAGCAGAGGTCACGGACGCATTGCATGGGGGCACGGCACAGGGGGGGGGGGGATTAAATTATGGGAGTGTCTTCTTTTGGCACCCAAAGCAAAAAAGGTTCTCCATCACTGCCCTATATATTCACTTAACAACTGCAGTGATTCGCTTAATCAGTTTGACAAACTGGTTAACAACGTAACAACTAGCTTCCTAGCCATGGAAATTGTGGTTCTGGTTGAGAAGTGGTATTCAACTGGTTCGGACCTGTTCAACCGCACTGGTAGTGGAAATCACGGGTGAGCCCACCTACCCGACCCGCCTCTATGCTGTCCTTCTTAGGCATGTTTTTTGAGGTCGTGCAGATACAAATACAATAGCAGAGTTGGAAGGGACCTTGGAGGTCTTCTAGTCCAACCCACTGCCCAGGCAGGAAACCCTATACCGTTCCAGACAAATGGCTATCCAACATCTTCTTAAAGACTTCCAGTGTTGGGGCATTCACAACTTCTGGAGGCAAGTTGTTCCACAGGTTAATTGTTCCCACTGTCAGGAAATTCCTCCTTAGTTCTAAGTTGCTTCTCTCCTTGATTAGTTTCCACCCATTGCTTCTCCTCCTTCTCTCAGGTGCCTTGACCCCCACTTCTTTGTGGCAACCCCACAAGTACCCTTCACCTGAGGGCAGAACAAGAAGCAATGGGTGGAAACTAATCAAGGAGAGAAGCAACTAAGAACTGAGGAGGAATTTCCTGACAGTGAGAAGAATTAATCAGTGGAACAGAGGTTGCCTCCAGAAGTTGTGAATGCCCCAACACTGGAAGTCTTTAAGAAGATGTTGGATAGCCATTTGTCTGAAAGGGTATAGGGTTTCCTGCCTAGGCAGGGGGTTGGACTAGAAGACCTCCAAGGTCCCTTCCAACTCTGCTATTGTATTGTATTAAGTAATTGCTTGTATTTTATTCCTGAGTTGCTTAGACCTCCTCTGTATCCAGGGCTCGGCATCAGATTTGAAGGGTTTGGAAAACGGGAGCGTTAAAAGACGGGAGAGGACAATCAGGAAATTAAGGGATGGGATGAGAAAATGGGGAAGGTTTAATCTTGAGAAAAATAATCTCAAAGAGGGAAGGCCAAGCATTACAGGTAGTCCTCGACTTACGACTGCAATTGGGGCCATTTATGTCGCTAAGGGGGAGGGCAGTTAAGCAAATTTTACCCCATTTTGCAACTTTTCTGGCCGCCATTGTTACGTCAATCACTGCAGTTGTTAAGTTAGTAATCCAGTTAAGTGAATCTGGCTCCCCCATTGACTTTCCTTATCAGGAAGTCGCAAAAAAAAAGGACCACGTGACACGGGGACACTGCGACCGTCATAAATATGAACCGCCGGGGGAATGGGGGAGGGGGGTTCCTGAATTTTGATAATGTCACCACAGGGATGCTGCAACAGCCGTGTGTGGAAAACAGTCGTAAGACACTTTTTCCAGTGCCACTGTAACGTCGAACAGTTACTAAATGGAACTGTTGTAAGTTGAGGACTACCTGTAAGGGATTTAAGCTACCAGGAGGGTCATTAGGAAAAAAAAACCTCTCACAAAGAGCTGTCGTACAATGCAAAGCCCCAGAGAGATGCTGACTTTCTTACACTGGTTGCATTCAAACTGTGGTTGGGCCACTATTGGGAGTTCCCAAACGAACCCCTTAGCAGAGCAAGGGGTTGGTCTTGATGCTCTCAGGGGTCCCTTCCTAGCTTTAAGTTCTTACATTTCTACTTGCTTAAGAAATTTGTAAGGCTGACTAACTCTATAATGATTTGGGTGCCGAACACCATAAATGCAGCTGTATAATGCATTTTTACGAAAATGCTACCCATTCATCAGGATAAAAAAATATCATTAAAATTGACAATAAAGCAGATAGGATGTGGATAAATACTCTAAACCAGGGGTCTCCAAAGTCCAGTCCATGGGCCCGCAGCATGCCAGAAATGAGGCCACGTAAACAAGCGAAGCCCCATCTGTGGGATGCAGGCAGCATGTGAAACCACGCCTCTGTTCTGACTGAGGATTCCCCAGCAGCATGACGCCGAGTCCTCGTCCCAATAAATTTAATTGACAGTGAATTCCTCTCCAGCCAAGTCTTTCCTCTCCCAGAGTCTTTCAAGATAGTTTACAATTACCAACCTTGATCAGACTTGGAGAGTGGCCAGGCCGATATCTTTCAGACGCCCACAATACTTGGCAAGAATGCAGGAATGAACTCATTGTCCCTCCTGCAAACTCCACTCCCCTTTCGCTCCTCTTTTATTTCCTCTGGGAGGGGCCATTCACCGTCCACCTATGGCCTGACTCCCAAGTTGAATCCTGTTCTTTAGCTGCTCCCTTCATCTGGCCACTCTGTGCATGCGGACACTGGGAACAGACTCCAGCTGTTCGTCTGCCTCACTGATGTCTGACTTTGAAGGCAACTGATAACTGCCAGACGGCTCTGCCCACCCACCCCCAAACAGAGCTCTCATCAGAGGCTTCCCCAGACTCCAGGACTGGCCCATCTTCCTCCCCAACCTCCTCATTGTACGAATATGCTGCTAATTCCACTGGCGGGCCACAACAGCCTCCTCCACTCCACGGAAAAATCTCTCTCCATGGAACCGGTCCCTGGCGTCCAAAAGGGTCGGGAGCCACTGCTCTAAACCAGGGCCTGAGGGAAGATATCTTGGATTTGATGTCCAGGGGGAGGTCAAAAAAGTCAAAATGTCAGCCCCAGCTGGTGTTCCAGGGGGCAAAAGCTGTAAACTGACATGGTTAATTTCTCAGCTTAATAAATGGGCCCTGGATCAAGTCTACTCTTTCTGGTTCTATAGGCCGAGAATCAAACGAGGGTTGGACTAGATCAGTGTTTTTCAACCTTTTTTGTGCAAAGGCACACTTTTTTCATGAAAAAAATCACAAGGCACACCACCATTAGAAAATGTTTAAAAAAATTAACTCTGTGCCTATATTGACTATATATCAAGTTTTTTCCCACGGCACACCTTACACTATGTCACGGCACACTAGTGTGCCACGGCACAGTGGTTGAAAAACACTGGACTAGATGATCTCTGAAGTTCCAACCATCTACAATTGTAAACAGGCACCCATTCAAATCGGTGAGGTGCTTCCTTGCCACCCAGTCAAGTTTCTATAAACGCTTTATTCTTTTTCTGCAGGTGACCCCCTCCTCCTCCTCCGTCTGTTTCAGCTGCTCTGTTTTCTTTCCAACATGGCCTGTGAGGACTTCAGAGGGATCCTTCAAATGAGGACATCACTGGAAGCAAAGGGTTCTCTTTTTGTAGCAGGCCAGGCTTCTCGTTCTGCTTTTTGGAAGAATGCTAATAAAGCCCCCCAAGATAGGAAATCTTGAAGGTATCTTGATTCTTTCCTGCATTGCTTGGAAATGTCCAATATCTGGAGGAGGCTATCAGCTGGATCTAAGAGCCGGATTTGCAAGCGGCGAATTTGTAAGAGAAACCAACTTTTGGTGGATCTCGGACCCAGGTGGAAGGATGTGCGTGAAACATCCACGATGGAGGGATAGGAAGGGAGCAGAACAGTGGTGGATTTCAATTTTTTTTTGGAACCTCTTCTAGTAGGTGTGGCCTGCTTTGTGGGAGTGGCTTGCCAGCCATGTGACCAGGTGGGAGTGGCTTGCCAGCCATGTGGCTGGGTGAGCGTGGCCAACTTGTAAAATGTAGTGAAACTCACTTAACAACGCTCTTGCTTAGCAACCAAAATGTTGGCTCAGGAACTCTGGCATTTGAAGCTTCCAAGTCTTAAAGCTGTCAAGTTATAAGACCCTTGTACCCCTAACCCTTTAGGAAAAAAACCCCCAGGGGTGTTCAAACTTGAGAGCTTTAAGACTTGTGGACTTCAACTCCCAGAATTCCTCCTCTCGCTCTTCATCTTGATGATGTGAGGATGGGCCAGGGGAGGGAGTGGAACCGGTTCTAAACGGCACTGTAGATTTGTGAAACCTCTTCTATAGAAGAGGTTAGAACTGGCAGGAACCCAGCCCTGAAGCAGAACCTAAAAAGGCATGAGAGTCTACTGATTTTCAAACCTGACCACTTTAAGATGGGTGGACTTTAGTTCCCAGCATGGGAGTTAAAAGTCTACCTGTCTTAAAGGAAGCTGGCTGGAGAATTCTGGGAGTTGAAGTCCACCCATCTTAAAGCATGTGAGTTAGAGGAATTCTGGGAGTTTATATCCACCCATCTTGAAACATGCTGGTAGGAGGATTCTGGGAGTTGAAGTCCATGCATGTTAAAGCATGTTGGCTGGGGAATTCTGGCAACTGAAGTCCACCTATCTTGAAGCAAGCTGGCTATGGAATTCTGGGAGTTGAAGTCCAGCCATCTTAAAATTGCTGAGTTAAGAAACACTACCCGCCCCCAAATCAATCTTGCCCTCTGCTTCCCCGCCCCCATTTCCTTTCAAACTATAAATTTTTTATCTTTTTTTCCCTCTGGGTACCGTGCCCGTTCACGAACACCTCAGCAGCTCGTCCAGCACGCCAAGGCAAGATTGAATGCTGGCCAAACTGAATGCAGATAGTCCTCAACTTGCAACCATTCGAAGTTACGAAAACACTGAGAAAAGCGACTTTTAAGACCATTATTTATACACTTACAGCCATTGCAGCATCCCCACCGTCACATGCTCAACAGTCAAGAGGCTTGGCTTTTGCGACCTTCTAACAAAGAAAGTCAATGGGGACGCCTGAACAACCGTGAGTCATCTTAACAACGGCACGGATTCCCTTAACAAATGTGGCAAGAAAGGTCGTAAAAGAGGGGCAACTCCGATATCTCAGGGTTTGCCACAAAGAAGAGGAAGTCAAGCTATTCTCTGAAGCACCCGAGGGCGCTGGGGCAACTCACATTGTAGCACTGGTCAAAAGGGCCCAGCAAAGATTATACGACACGAGACTTCTCAGGAAACAACTGAATATAAAAAACTGCTGGTGTCCTTCTAATGCTGAACCACAGAGAGTATTTTAACCGCACCTGTGTGCGGTTTGCCAATTTCACAGGGGCAGATAGGACATCACTCCAGAGCAGTGTTTCTCAACCTTGGCGACTTTAAGTCCGGTGGACTTCAACTCCCAGAATCCCTCAGCCAGCTATGCTGGCTGGGAGATTCTGGGAGTTGAAGTCCACAGGACTTAAAGTCGCCAAGGTTGAGAAACACTGCTCCAGAGGGTCAACGTCATTGCCCAAATGATCACTGCTCCAGAGGGTCAACGTCATTGCCCAAATGATCACTGCTCCAGAGGGTCAACGTCATTGCCCAAATGATCACTGCTCCAGAGGGTCAACGTCATTGCCCAAATGATCACTGCTCCAGAGGGTCAACGTCATTGCCCAAATGATCACTGCTCCAGAGGGTCAACGTCATTGCCCAAATGATCACTGCTCCAGAGGGTCAACGTCATTGCCCAAATGATCACTGCTCCAGAGGGTCAACGTCATTGCCCAAATGATCACTGCTCCAGAGGGTCAACGTCATTGCCCAAATGCCCTCTCCCCTCCTTGGAAGAGCTTTATAGCTCCCACTGCCTTAAGAAAGTTCAAAACATTCTTAAAGATCCATCTCATGCTGGGCACCCCCCCCCTTTTTTTTTTTGAACTATTACCATCCGGCAGCCGGTACAGGACAATAAAAAAAAAAAAAGCACAAGTAGGCTGAAAAACAGCTTCTATCCCAGGACAGGAACTATATTGAATTCTACGGCATAGTCCAATATTAATGCAATATTGGGTTTCCGATTCAATTGTATAGCATGTGAAAAGGATGTGGCAAAACTGCGTGGCACGACAAAACCGCGCTCGACTAAAGCGCGCCCGATTAAACCGCGTGGCTGATGTCATCAACAGGGCGACAACAGCGAGCGCGGAGAAAGAAGGGCGCTTTAAATAGCGCTTTGAAAGCAAGCCGATTCAAGTTAAGGTAAGGGTTAGGTTTAGGGTTAGGTTAAGGGTTAGGTTTAGGGTTAGGTTTAGGGGGGTTAGGTTTAGGGGTTAATTTTAGGTTTAGCGTTTACAGCATGCTTTTTTCTCCGCACTGTTGTCGCGCTGTGATGACGTCAGCTACGCGATTTCGTCGAGCGCCCTTTAGTCGAACGCGGTTTTGTGGTGGAACCGCAAAACTCACAATAACTTCCGTAGCGGAAGAAATTCTCGGGCTCAATGGTGGTTGTAAGTCAAGGACTACCTGTATTCCACCCATCCTTCGCGGAAAACTTCGTTTTCGCAGAAAACACGGATAAGTTTATTCAAGTTTATTGGCTCCCCCCCCCCGATCGGGCCCCAAAGATTTCCCCATCAGCTCAACACAGTAAGATTTATTGTTTGTGGAAAATGGAATGTTTCCTGCGAAACAACTGAATGGTGTCCCGGTAAGAACATACCCAGAGCCGGGAAGGGGAGGAAACACACACACACACACACACACATACACACACACACACAGGAGGGGAAAAAAAACCACGGTTAAGTTCACATCATCTGCAAGTTACTGTGATGAGTTTCTGTTTCAGCAACAACAGTTCAAGGCCATAACCAGGGGAGCAAAATTCCACAGAGGGGCCAGAGAGTTGTGATGGCAAAGGGAGGGGGGGGGGAATCTTCAATAACGGCGAGTAAAACGTGGGTCACCCGGCGAGGTTGTTCTCTCCTGGCTCGCAAAACCGCCTGGCATATTGGGTGCTTGCGCAACTGGGTTCTGCGATCCACCTTGTGCAAATTCTCCACGCCTGCGGACAAAACAACAACTGCTTTAGTTCTGAAGTATCTCTCACGTTCCTTTACATACAATACAACAGAATAGAATAGAAGTAGAATAGAATAGAATAACAGAGTTGGAAGAGACCTTGGAGGTCTTCTAGTCCAACCCTCTGCTTAGGCAGGAAACCGTCCAGACAAATGGTTATCCAACATCTTCTTAAAAACTTCCAGTGTTGGGCCGTTCACAACTTCAGGAGGCAACATCTGTTGCACTGATTAATTGTTACAACTGTCAGGAAATTCCTCCTCAGTTCTAAGTTGCTTCTCTCCTTGATTAGTTTCCACCCATTGCTTCTTGTTCTACCCTCAGGTGCCTTGGAGAATAGCTTGACATCCTCTTCTTTGTGGCAACCCCTGAGATATTGGAAAGCTGCTATCATGTCTCCCCAGTCCTTCTCTTCATTGGATTAGACATACCCAGTTCCTGCAACCGTTCTTCATATGTTTTAGCCTCCAGTCCCCTAATCATCTTTGTTGCTTTTCTCTGCACTCTTCCTGGAGTCTCCACATCTTTTCTATATGGTGGTGATCAAAACTGGATGCCGTATTCCAAGTGTGGCCTCACCAAGGCCTTATAAAATGGTATTAACACTTCACGTGATCTTGATTCCATCCCTCTGTTTATGGAGCCTAGAACTGTGTTGGCTTTTTTGGCAGCTGCTGCACACGGCTGGCTCCTATTTAAATGGTTGTCCACTAGGCTTTCAAGACCCCCCTCACAGTTACTACTATCGAGCAAGGTACCACCTATACTGTACCTGTGCATTTCATTTTTCTTGCCTAAATGTAGAACTACTCTTTTCACCATTGAATTTCATTTTATTAGACAGTGCCCAATGTTAGAAATCTCTCCCTGGAATGAAGTATTTTTGCACATCCCGGACTGCACATCCCTAAGCTAACTTCAAAACATTTGGTGCACATCAGGGAGCCAATTCGTGCCCGAGACAAGCAGCTAGATGGGCCCATTTGCTGAGATTAAAACCCCAAAACATTTAAAAAGTAATTTCAAGTTGCAACGAGAATGGGACAATTTAATAACTCGTTTCAGGATTATTTTTAAGTGATGTATTTCCTAAGCAAACTTGCATTTCCCCCCCCCCCCCCAAAAAAAAACCCGTTATTGCCAAATTTGTATCTCTGTCCCACTTAAAGATGCTTTTCTCTCATCCTGGATCTTCATCCTCCAAAATCCTGGGTTAACCATTGCCCTTCTCTTTCCAGTTTAAAAAGAAAAAAATAACATCTTTTAGCCTGCTTGGTATGCAGTAAAATAAATTGTACCAGGTTAAATGGAAGACATGTCATCAGAGTTAAAATGATGGGCAGTTTGAGAATGGAAAAAAATCTTTCCCAAAATAGGAAATATTAATATTCGATGTGCCCTATCATAACAAAGTAACAGAATCACGGAATAACAGAATTGGAAGGGACCTTGGAGGTCTTCTAGTCCAACCCACTGCTCAAGCAGGAGACCTTACTGGAGGCTAAAACATATGAAGAAAGGTATACTATATCAGATAAACCATCATTCATGAGCTACTAGTTTGCACCCAGAGAAACCCAGCAAGGTTGAGAGGGAGCCTGAAGATCTTTAGCGCTAGACCACTAAGCAACCCCCATAATTTGCCCCCTACAGGGTAATCCTCGACCTACGACCACAATTGAGCCCCAAGCTTCCACTGCTAAGCAAGACAATTGTCAGGGGAGTTTCGTTTTACGACCCTTCTTGCCCCAGCTATTAAGGGAATCCCTGCAGTTGTTAAGTTAGTAAGGCAGTTATTAAGTGAAACCGGCTTCCCCATTGATTTGACTTGTCAGAAGGTTGCAAAAGGGGACATCACATCACACCGGGACTCTGCATTTGTCATAAATATGAACCAGTTGCCAATCCTCCAAATTTTGACCACAGGACCATGGGGGATGATGCCATGGTCGTTAAGCGGTGGTCGTAAGTCCCTTTTTTCAGTGGGGTTGTAACTTCAGAAAGTCAGTAAGGGAATGGCACGTCGAGGATTAGCTACAGCACCCCCGTAAGAGGGATGGTACTTTGGCCCAAAACATATGAGGGGTGGGGGGTGGTCTGCATCTTGGTTGTACTTCTGAATGTGGGGGGGGGGGGAATGACCTTTTTCTGGCTTCAGGCAGAAATGAGCTTTCTTGGGGAAAGGATGTGAGATAAAAGCAAGGAGACGGGAATAGAAATAAAGCAATATTTTATGGATACTCACCCTGGCATTTCTCCTCTGTTCATTACATGGCCGGGCCCGCCTTGGCTAGGAACAGTCCTCTCTCCACCTAACAGAGCAGGGAAAAGGGTAGTGATGGCTAACTCTTTTAGTGCCAAGTGGCCAAAGCACTTGTGGGCAAGCCCCGAAACGCAATGCAAGTGCCCCCGCGCATGAGCCCCCGTGTGCGCATGCACACACATCCCCTAAGCATGCGCCCCGTCCCCCTCATCCACTTTCCAGGACCAAAACAGGAACACGGGGGGGGGGGGGGGGGCTCCTGCAGCCCTTTTTGGATTTTAGGTTGGTGCAGGAGCCCTTCCAGCTCCAAAACGGGGCACGTGGGGGTCGTGCGTGGCCCTCCCCCACCCCATTTTGGTTTCCAGGTTAGTGCCAAAAATGGGGCATGGGGGGTTCGCACATGGCGCCCCATTTTGGCTTCCAGATTGGTGCAGGAGGCTTTCCAGGCCCAGAACGCATGCACGAACCCCCAAGATGCAATGAGAACATCCCCGCACATGTGCCTCGCCCCCCCCCACATGTGCCTCGCCCCGCGTGCACCCCATCCCCTGCGCACGTGCTGCAGAAACCCGGAAACCAGCCGGTTGTCGGGAGACACATGCACATGTGCGGTGGAACTGGGCTGGGACAATGGCTGGCCTGCCCACAGAGAGGACTCTGCCTGCTACCTGTGGCATGCGTGCCACAGGTTCTCCATTACGGGAATAGGAGTTTACTGTGGCACACACATCCACCAATCATTATTGAAGAACCTTGTTTGTGGAACCATCAGGGTTTAAAGTTATGGTGGGTTTTTCTGTGCAGACCAAATACAATGGGGCTCAACCGGTTATGTCTGACCCAAAATGGGATCCTTCGGGCACTCTGAGCTTGGGGTTTTCTTGGGAGACTTTTCATGACCCAGCTAGGTTATATCATCAGTGCTACAGGAGAGTGGGGTTTGTGGAGAGTGGGAGGTGGGGGTGGAGGAGGAGAAAAGGACTGTGGGGTCCTTGGTGCTCTCTGAGCTTGGTTGTTTTCTTGCAGACATTACCCAACTAGGTAGTACATCAATGATAGAAGGGAGTGGGGTTCGCTCTCAGTTTATAGACTGGTCAGCGTTGGTGGGAGTATTCCTGGTGGTTCCTTGATTAGGCTGTTATATACCAAATCCCACACTCCCTTCTAGCACTGATAATGTTACCTAGTCTGGTAATATATGTAGAATTCTTTATTGGCCAAGTGTGACTGGACACACAAGGAATTTGTCTTTGGTGCAGATGCTCTCAGTGTACATAAAGAGAATAAAATACATTCCTCGAGAATAAAAAGATACAACACTTAGTGATAGCCAAGGTTACTAATAAGCTATCAAATCGTACTTGGAATTAATAGAAACAATATAAATTGAAAGATACAAGCAACATGGTAATAGTCATAGGTGGGAAGAGAGAGATACTAGGAAGGAAGAGAAGAATAATAGTAATACAGTCTCACTAAATTATTTGACAGTGCTGTGGGAATTGGTTGCTAAGCAGAGTGATGGCATTCGGGGGAAAAACTGTCCTTGTGTCTAGTTGTCTTGGTGTGTGGTGCCCTATAGCGTCATTTTGAAGGTAGAAGTTGAAACAATTTATGTCCAGGATGCGAAGGGTCTTGAGTTTCTTGAGTTGGCACAGAAAGAACATTCTTTGTTGTGCTTTTTTGATGATATTTTTGATGTTAGGTGTCTTGAGATATGATAGAACCTAGAAATTTGAAGGTCTCTACTGTTGATACTGTGTTGTCTAGTATTGTAAGAGGTGGTAGTATCAGAGGGTTTCTCCTAAAATCCCCCACTATTTCTACGGTTTTGAGTGTTTTCAGTTCCAGATTGTTCCAGGAGGCTAGTTGTTCAACCTCCCGCCTGGATACGGATTCATCGTTGTCTTGAATGAGACCAATCACTGTTGTGTCATCTGCAAACTTCAGTACTTTAACAGAGGGATCTTTTGAGATGCAGTCATTGGTGTATAGAAAGAAGTGGAGAGAGCACACAGCCCGGAGGGAGGGGAGGACTCCTGTGCTAATTGTACAGGTGTGTAATGTGATTTTGCCTAGCTTCACCTGCTGCTTCCTGTCTGTTAGGAAACTTATGATCTACCTACAAGTGTGTTCAGGTACTGCTAGCTGATTTAGTTTAGTTAGAAGAATATCTGGAGTGATGGTACTGAATGCTGAGCTGAAATCTGCAAAGAGGACCTTTGCGTTGGTCTTTGGAGATTCAAGATGTTGTAGGATGTAGTGCAGAGTCATATGAACAGCATCATTTGTCGATCTATTTGCTCGTGGACAAATTGCAGGGGGTGGGGGGAATCTAACAGCAAATCCCTGATGGTTTTCAGGTGGGACATCAGTAGCCTTTCAAAGCTACAGGCGTTAAAAGAGCAACCGGTCTGAAGGAATCCAGTTCCTTGACGGAGAGTTTCTTCGGCACTGGGATAATGGTAGAGCATTTGAAGCAAGGAGGAACATAGCACATCTCCAGTGATTCATTAAAGATGCGGGTGGAGATGGGGGCCAGTCGGTCAGCAAAAGCTTTTAAGCAAGGAGGAGTTATCTTGTCTGGAGCCGGTGCTTTTCCTGGCCTTTGTCTGGGAAATAAGACTTTGCACCTCATTCTCCGTAATCACCAAGAGGTGGTGGGCCCAATGGGATGGGGTAGGTTGTACGAGGTTGTTGTTGGTGTGTCTGGGATGGGGGTTGTGGAGATAGGTGGCTGTAGTTTCCTTTCAAACCTGCAGGATGGGGGTTGTGGAGATAGGTGGCTGTAGTTTCCTTTCAAACCTGCAGTGAAACACGTTCAGGCCATCTGCCAGTTGTTGATGTCCTTCAGCCTGGGAAGGAGGTTTGCGTAACTGGTGATACTTTTAAGAGTTTCCCACATGTTTGCTGGTTCCTTTGTTGAGAACCGATTCCTTAGCTTTTCAGAGTAGCTTCTCTTTGCTGCTCTGATCTCCCTTGTTAATACGTTTCTGGCCTGATTGTACAGCATTCTATTGCCTTCTCTGTAGGCTTCCTCTTTGGAACGACGCAGCTGCTTAAGTTCAGCTGTGAACCAAGGTTTATTGTTACTGTATATTCACACGACCCTGGTCGGCACACATAGGTCTTCCCAGAAGCTGACATATTGTCAGGCCTGCGTTTATATTCCTTTTAGAATTTTGGCCTGCCACACTTTGTCTTATTTCATTATGCTGTTTAATTAGTATAGCCGGTGGGAGGGGGGAATAGAAGGAGTAGGATTGTGGAATGTATTGTTTTAATTCTTTACTAGAAGCCAAGGTCATCCTTTGTCTCCGCACTTTCACACCTGACCGGAAGCAGCTGGGTGGAGACGCCAGCGTGGAAGAAGAAGATTGGACCATGTGATGGATTGTGGGTGTGGGGACAAGATCATGAACTTTTAACTGGGTGGAATTCTGATGTGATTTTTCCAGTTTTGGAATTCCATAGCCCGATGCCAACATGCCTGTCTTATTAAATTGGAATTTTAAGGATAGTTTTGCCTTTGACTCCGATTTAATTCTGCATGGCATTTGGAACGCTGGCATTTATGATGTTACAGTATTTGTGAATTCATCCAAGTCTGCAAAGGTTTCTTCAAAAATATTCCAATCAGTGCAGTCAAGGCAAGCCTGAAGCTTTAGCATTGCCTCCTCAGTCCAAGTCCTGACTGATTTAATTGTTGGTTTCCTGGATTTAAGTCTTTCTCTGTAAGTAGGTACAAGGTGAAGCATGCAATGATCAGAGTGGCCCACAGCTGCTCATGGTAAGGACCAATAAGCATCTTTTAGTATTGTGTAGCAATGCTCTAGTGAGACAATTGACATGCTGAAAATATTTTGTTAGCCCTTAAATTGCCTTTGTTGAGATCTCCTAAAATAATTGGAATCTAGGTATTTTACTTCAGCCCACATAATCTGGTCGGCTAGAGTTCGTAATGCATTGTTTACGCAAGCTTGTGGAGAAACATACACAGCAATTAGGAGAAATGAGGAGATCTCACGTGGAGACTAGAATGGTTTGCAATTGATAATTAATGTCTCTAAATCCACATCACAGTATTTCTTCAATATAGTTATGACTCTGGACCAGCGGTCGTTGATATATAAACATAAGCCTCCTCCCTTCTTTTTACCAGATGTTTCTACAATTCTGCCTGCTCTTTCTTTCTGAAATCCTGGGATATGCAGGCTGCTGTCATCAATTGACTCATTTAGCCAGGTTTCAGTGAAGCAGAGAGCTGCTTGAGTTGTAAAAATCAGAATCGCATCTATTTAAAAGAAGTAATTCATCCATCTTCTTAGCAAATGAGCGTAAATTAGTCAGAAAGAGTGGGAGAAGAGTTTTTATCCCCCGTTTTTTTTTTAGTTTATTCAAAATTCCCGCTTGCTTACCCCTTTTTCCCCCTACCTCTTTTTTTGCCCCCCGGGGGTCTCTTCCTTTTGTTTTCGTTTATCCATTGTCCAGAGGAAGATATTTCTTCCTGTATTAGAGACTCTTCTGTATTTGTAAAGGGGGGGGGGGGGAAGTCACAGAAAGCTGTTCATCAAAGCAGAAACGTTGCTTGATGCTTAGTAGTCGGTCTCGAGTATGAAACCCGTAGTGAATCACAGAGAATGATAAAAAAACAGGAAAACTCTCAGAGAGCATTTCACCAAGACTGCCGTCTGTGGCACCATCTTGGGTAATGAAACGTCTGCAAGAAAACAACCAAGCTCAGAGAGCACCAAGGGCCCCATGGTTCAACCCTGAGCTACAGATATTCTGATCTATCGCTACAGGAGCTGCCTTATCAAGAATGGGCCAAATGCTTTCAACATAAGGCACCGCCAAATCGAATGCTGTCCAGCTCTATCTAGGAAGCAAGCCGGGCTTTTACCTTGCCATCGGTCATGGTCCATCCCTCCATCTGCACTCCCTGTCCAGGAGCGATCATGATGCCCCTCCAGCTTTCGGCCGTGATCTCCCCAGTGTCTCCCTTCCCTGGAGGGGGGGGTGGGGGGGGGTAGGAGAGGAAAAACTAGCTGGTTTTTTCAATCTCTTGGGAGTTTTGAAAAATGTTTTCATTACTTTAATTGCAGTATATTTTTTGAAGTGTAAGTCGCCCCGAGTCATTTTGAGATGGGCAGATATAGAAAATAGAGAGAAAGGGAGGTGAATGGAGGGAGGGAGGGAAAGAGCGACAGGCGGGCAGACAAACAGATATAGTTAGGTTTTATTTAGATAAGATGATAGATAGATAGATATAGATATATAGATAGATGATAGATAGATGATAGACAGACAGACAGACAGAAAGCAATAGAAAGATAGAATAGCAATAGCAGTTGGACTTATATACCGCTTCATAGGGCTTTCAGCCCTCTCTAAGCGGTTTACAGAGTCAGCATATTGCCCCCAACAACAATCCGGGTCCTCATTTTACCCACCTCAGAAGGATGGAAGGCAGAGTCAACCCTGAGCCGGTGAGATTTGAACAGCCGAACTGCAGACCTGCAGTCAGCTGAAGTAGCCTGCAGTGCTTTTATGAGAGAGAGAGAGACAGACAGACAGACAGACAGACAGACAGACAGACAGACAGAGATTCCCCATCAATATAACCAACAACAGGGGTATGGGTAACTTCACTCAATGGAACTTAAGTTCTCATAGTGCACTAAAGCTACAATTTCCTTTCATAGGTTTGGGTTTAAGGTGTGGGGCAAACATCCGTTTTAAATTATTATCATTACTGTCATCTTATATTATGGATCAACATGCATAACATTTCTTGGCTCTTGCCATCTAGGAAATGCTGATTCAGTCTTGCTTTTTTTTAAAAAAAAATAATGAAATATTGCCCCCTAGTGGAACTTCTCCATAGGTAGGTGCCCTTTTAGAGATGTTGGGATTTATAGGCGGTCCTCGATTTACAACGCTTACCAACCATGTTACTAACTTTAACCAGGGCACTGATTGACTTAACACCTGTGGCAAGAAAGGTCATAAAACACTGACTTCCTAACTGCCTTGTTTAGGAAGGGAAATTTGGGGCGCCCTTGGGGCCATAAGTCGAGGACTGTAACGGCTGGAGAGGGTATGGATCCTTCGGGACCGACCATGCTGAAGGGAAGGTAGTCAACCTTTTTATACCTACCGCCCACTTTTGTATCTCTGTTAGTAGTAAAATTTTCTAACTGCCCACCAGTTCCACAGTAATGGTGATTTTATGAAAACCCAATGAAAATGTTTTTAAATAATGCTATGAATTTTTTTAAAAAAAAAGTCAATGAAATTTTAAAAAAGGAAAGTGCTTCAATATCGGACAAAACCCCTACCGCCCACCATGAAAGCTGGAACGCCCACTAGTAGGCGGTAGGGACCAGGTTGACTACCACTGGTCTACATCCTCCCTGCTCTGATTCCTAATATTTGAATTCACAATGAATTGATCTTTTAGCTGGCCAGGCCAGCTCTGGGAATAATCAAGCCAATGGTTATCTCCTCAGTGGTTCAGTTTTGATTAAGGTGAATGATGATTGAATACCTGATCAGCTGCTGTAAGGCTGTGAACTGAGATGATGGAATGAGAATGAGTCAGCAGGGTTACTGTCCCTTTAAGAAACTGTCTATATAAGGGAGGCCCCGTGAGGGTGTCTTTCTCTCTCTCTCCCCATGTGTGCTTCTGTGTTATAGTTGAAGATTGATTGATTGCCTGGTTTTGCCTAGTGTGTGTGTATGTGTGTGTGTGTATGTATGAAAGGCGGCTCTTCCTCTTTAAATCAACTCACCGGGATTGGGGAGGTAAACCTCGGCCTCTGCTTGGCCTCCGCTCTGACCCGTAACCCGCCCAGCCGTCCCGGGAATGGCGATCGGGGGGCCCGTGCCTCTCGTCAGGATAGTGCTGGAAGAGATAGGCCACAAAATCAGGTTACAAAGCTTCTCGACGCTAAATGTTCACATCTTAAAAGGACAGCTCCGTTAAGGTGTTAAGGGGGCAGCTCTGAGCCCTGGTGGCCCAGTGGTTAAAGTGCAGCTTGGCCATCAACATGGGAAAATCAACCCAGCCAGCAGAAAGGGGCTTGCGCCATATCTTCCCCTAGCCAGCCATCGATGTGAATCAAGCAGCCCCACAGTGGGCTCTCTTCCCAAGTCATGGATGAGAGAGATGCCAGTGGGCACTGCCTTCCCTCAGCAGATGGCACCATGTCAGATAAATGGGCAGTGGCCGACCCAGGGATTGACCTCCCCATCGAGTCAAGTCTTGCCTGCAACGCTCCAACAGGTTCTTACCCCATTTCCCGACAGAGATGTTTTCAACAATCTATTTCTCTCTTTTATCTACCTACACATACCAATGTCTATTTATCATTTATTTGTCTATCTCCATCTTTCTATCTACAAATCCATCTATCTTGTCCATCTGTCCATCCATCCATCCATCCATCCATCCATCCATCCATCCATCCATCCATCCAACCAACCAACCAACCAACCAACCAACCAACCAACCAACCAACCAACCAACCAACCAACCAACCAACCAACCAACCAACCAACCAACCAACCAACCAACCAACCAACCAACCATCTCCTTAATTTACAATCATTAGTTTAGTGGAAGACCAGGGTGGCACAGTGGTGAGAATGCAGCATTGCAGGCTAACTCTGCACACTGCCAGTAGTTCAATCCTGACCAGCTCAAGATTGACTCAGCATTCTATCCTTCTGAGGTCGTTAAAGTGGGGATGCATATTGTTGTAGGCAATATGCAAATAATGCTTCTACATTGTAAGCCACCCAGAGTGTGCTGTCACGTGCCATGGGGTCGGTATATATAAACCTAAATGCTATTGTTAAATGCCTGGCTATGTCTTTGGGGCACTTGTCAGTGGGCCATGAAGCTGAACGCAGAAGCCAGCTCCTCTATCAAAAACATTTTTTTTTAAAAACCGCACTCTATAGTTGCTCAGTTTGGAATAAATTGTGATCCTGTCACCCTTACATCTGTAGCAAATCCACTTTGAGTTTAATCGCCGCAGAAAGCGAGTGTCTGTATTAAACAAAACCTGACTTCGGATGAGGAAGCATCTAATTTCACGGTCCAATTTTTAATGGCTAATTTGCATTCCCATGTCGGCGACGGGAGAGTATGTGAAAAAAGACTATGCAAGCGAGCAGCCCACATGGACTCAGAGGCAGGGATCCAAAAATGAAACAGAGGTAGTCCTCGACTTACGACCACAATGGAGCCCAATATTTCCATTGCCAATTGAGACGCTTAAGTGAATTCTGCCCCATTTTGCAACCTTTCTTTCCACGATTGTTAAGCGAATCGCTGCAGTTGTTAACGTTAGTCACAGGGTTGTTAAGTGAATCTGGCTTCCCTGTTGATTTTGCTGGTCAGAAGGTCGCAAAAGGGGATCATGTGACACCCCCCCCCAAGGGACACCGCAACCGTCATAAATGTAAGTTGGTTGCCAAGCAGCCAAATTTCGATCACGTGACCATGGGGATGGCTGCAAGGATCATAAGTGCAAAGAATGGTTATGTCACTTTTTTCCAGTGCCATTGTAACTTTGAATGGTCACTAAATAAACGATTGTAAGTTGAGGACTGCCTGCAAAATTGGCTGGTTCAAAAGGCGACCTTGGGAATGAGGGGTGTGGCCTCTAATCTCCCTTCCTTCCATGGACAAGGGACACAGTTCGAGAGAGCTCCTTTGATTTCAGACCCACCCCTTTGAATGACAGCTGGACTTACCTGAACTGTATTCTCTCATAGGATGGAGAAGCCTCCAGGAGTGGGATATTCTCACAGCCAATCTGCCCTTAGACTGAGTTAATTTTGGAGCCACGCTTCTCTGCTTCCTCTGCGTGACTCCACTTTCAACTCAGTCTTGCCCATGAGAACACCTTTTTAAATGGCAAATCCTAAACTCTTAAAAACTGGGCAGTTTTTCAGCAAGAGGCAGAAATTAAATTTAACAATCCCCACCACCGTTCAAGCCAAGCGTACCTGTCCATCTCGGTCTGGCACCATTCTTGAACTTTCTCTCCTAGAAGAGGAAAAGGAAATTTATTTGCCACACATATACATACATACATACATACATACATACATACATACATACATACATACATACATACATAATATATATAATTATATGTATGTGTGTGTGTGTGTATATGTATATATGTATGTATGTATGTATGTATGTATGTATGTGTATATATATATACACACACACACACACACACACACACACACACACACACACATATATATTTAGAGTCACAACCCCTAGTAAGCCCCAATTATGGGAGGAAGCTAACTGCTTCCATCATCTGTCAATTGGCTCATCACAAGAGTCCATCACGACAGAAACCCAATATTTTTACTGTTGCCTTTGTTATATATGTGTTTTTTATTTGTGCTGAATAAATACAAATAAAAAAACACAATAAATATATATAAGCACTAAGTTTAGATGATTCCAGCCACCTTGATCCCATACAGAAAAAGTATAAATAAAGGTTATCTTTATAAAGGTGCAGGTGCCTTTATTTTCTACCTTGTCGTTGAATGATGGTTAACACCAATTGGAACCAATCCTAGTGCATTTTCACGCCCCCAATACATGTGCCCAGGAGGATCGTGATGAGATGAGGGTTTAATAAAGGTATGGCCACCTTAATTCTCTGGTATGTCTTGTTTTTAATTCTCTACAGCAGCGGTCACCAACTGGCCCACGAGAAATTTTTGTTGGTCCGCAGAAAGATCTTTGCATTTTTTTATATTGCACTAAATCAAGGATCCTTAAACTACGGCCCCTGGGTCAGATACGAGCAATTACTCCCACTTGCTGACAGGATGGGGTCCTTCAGGCACTTAGCTTGGCTGCCTGTTTAGTAGCTCCAGCCCTTCCCTCCCTCCCTGAGAATCCAGGCGCTTCAGTGAGCGGTGCGTGAAATTTCAGCCAGGCTCCTCAAAAGACATAGTTCGCACAGGGGCGATCTAGCTCCCGGCCTGCCTACAAGACAAACATTTATTCTTGGCCGTATTTGAGATTCCTTGCTGCAAAGGACAGCAAAGCTAGGGTTGACCCCGGGGGCTTCTTTCTGCTAACAGGTGTCCAAGCTAAGTGCCTGAAGGACCCCGTCCTGTCACTAATTCATATTAGTGGTCTACGGGATTTAAAATTATGAATTTAGTGGTCCCTGAGGTCCGAAAGGCCCCTGCTCTACAGGACTTTCGAAACCATGGGTGAAACGGCTTCAGGGTTGAGCCCTCAGGCTAGCAGATTTGTTCCTGATTTGGTTTGTGTTTGTGAGAGCTCTGAGGTAGAAGGAAGGGCATATGGCCACCTACCTGTCCCCAAAGTGATCATGGTATCGCCCACGATCTCTGTGTTCGAAGCTGTGGAAGCGATCCTGCCGGCTGAAGTCCGAATGGTATCGGTCATCCATGGCCATCCGCTTTGGTTCCGGCCAGTAGCCATCGTCACGCCTGCAAAGAGTCCAGATTCAACAAGTTATCAGCATTCCAGTTCCGGACAGACCTGGGTTATCATTTCAGCTATTTATATATGGATTTACTTATTAGATGTCTTTATTAGCCCTATTAAGTAACTCGAGACAGCAAGCGTAGGTAATACTCCTTCCTTTTTTCTCCACAACACTCCCGTGAGGTGGGTTGGGCTGAGAGAGAGGGACTGGCTCTAAGTTATCCAGTCAGCTTTTATACAGAATGACAGAGTTGGAAGAGACTTGGAGGTCTTCTAGTCCAACCCTCTGCTCAAGCCATTCCAGACAAACAGCTGTCCAGTCTCTGCTTAAAAACCTCCAGTGATGGACGTCCCAAAGGTGCTTTTCCAGGAGGCAACTGGACTTTCTTGTTTTTTATGTGAAGACGTTTCGCTTCTCATCCAAGAAGCTTCTTCATTTTTTTTTTCTTCAGCTTCTTGAACGTCTTCAAAAGAAAAAATATATAACTTAAGTCCAGTTGCCTCCTGAAAAAGCACCTTTGGGACGCCCTTGACCTTGGATGATTGAGAATCTCTACACACTTTTTAGCTATACAATTTGGGATGGACACCGTTCGAATGGAGTGGGAGAAGGAATGGATTTCCAGAGTGGGGAAAAAATTGCAGACTGCAGGAACCATTTGCACCACTCAGGTGACCCCGAGGACACAGATAAACCTCCAAGTGCTTCAAAGACCCTCTAAAAGGATGCAAATGACCAGCTGACAGCAAGGAGAATAAATCACTATCCAGTCAGAGCTGAAGAAGCTTCTTTGGATGGGAAGCGAAATGTCTTCAACGAAATAAGAAAGTGAAGTTGCCTCCTGAAAAAGCACCTTTGGGAGAACCATGATCTTGGGTGACAAGACAATCTCTACAGGCTCCGGTGTTGGAGCACCCACAACTTCTCGAGGCAAGTTCTTTCACTGATTAATTGTTCTCGCTGACAGGAAATTCCTCCTTAGCTCTAGGTTGCTTCTCTCCTTGATTAGTTTCCATTTATTGCTTCTAATTGACTTCAGGTGTTTTGGAGAATAGGTGCCCCCCCTCTTCTTTGTGGCAGCCCCTCAAATATTGGAAGACTGCCATCATGTCGCTCTTACTCCTTCTTTTGACTGGACTAGACATCCCCAGTTCCTGCAACCGTTCTTCATATGTTTTAGCTTCCAGTCCCCCTAATCTTTCTTTGTGGGAAACTGGCTGGGAGACTCTTAGTCAATCATAAGGAGATGGGGAATTTTAATCCTGCCTTAGCCATGGAAGCCAACAGGGTGACTTTGGGCCAATAAGCAGGAGACGGTGAGTTCTAGTTCCGCCTTAAGCACGAAAGTTGGTTGGGCAACTGTGGGCCAATCCCAAGGAGATGGTGAGTTCTAGTCTAGACTAAACATACACAATTCCTGTAATTGTTCTTTATATCCCCTTTAGTCCCCTAATCATCTTTGTTGCTCTTCTCTGCACTTTCTAGAGTCTCCACATCTTTTCTACATTGTGGTGACCAAAACTGAATGCAAATATTCCAAGTGTGGCCTCACCAAGGCCTTATAAGGCAAGCTTGTGACTGAATGGAGAGATAAGATAATGTGGGGGCTTAATACAATACAATTGTATATTAATACAATACAATAGCAGAGTTGGAAGGGACCTTGGAGGTCTTCTAGTCCAACCCCCTGCTTAGGCAGGAAACCCTATACCGTTCCAGACAAATGGCTATCCAGCATCTTCTTAAAAAGACTTCCAGTGTTGGGGCATTTACAACTTCTGGAGGGAATTTCTGTTCCCCTGATTAATTGTTCTCACTGTCAGGAAATTTCTCCCTATTTCTAAGTTGCTTCTCTCCTTGATTAGTTTCCACCCATTGCTTCTTGTTCTACCCTCAGGTGCCTTGGAGAATAGTTTGACTCCCTCTTCTTTGTGGCAGCCCCTGAGATATTGGAACACTGCTATCCTGTCTCCCCTAGTCCTTCTTTTCATTAAACTAGACATACCCAGTTCCTGCAACCGTTCTTCTTATGTTTTAGTCTCCAGTCCCCTAATCCTCTTTGTTGCTCTTCTCTGCACTCTTTCTTTAAGTCTCCACATCTTTTCTACATCGTGGCGACCAAAACTGGATGCTGTATTCCAAGTGTGGCCTTGCCAAGGCCTTATAAAGTGGTATTAACACTTCATGTGATCTTGATTCTATCCCTCTGTTTATGCAGCCTAGAACTGTGTTGGCTTTTTTGGTTAATAATGCTTGGTCCAACAGATGCAGCATTTGACCAGAAAGAAGAGAAAACAAAATGCCCAAAAGGTAGAAACTTTACAAAACACAGAGGCAGTTACAGAAGCTCAGAGTTTGACTGAAAATGAGCAGCCAGGTGCCATCTCCGCCTTACAAGCAGACTCCCTCTCACCGTCCATCGTTGTAAGGCCTCCGCAAGGCCGACCGACGGTCCTGCTCGTAGCGCAGTTGCTCCTGCTGCCGCCGTAACTCCTCCCGCTCCCAGTGGATGCGCTCCTGCTCCCTCCGCCGCTCCTGCTCGATGCGCATCCGCTCCCGCTCCAGCCGTTCCCGCTCCAGCCGCTCCCGCTCTAGTCGTTGCCTCTGGAAATGCAGCCGGTCGCGCTCTCTTTGCAGCCGCTGCCTTTCGTCCGACTCATGGCTCTCCTGCGGGTGCTGGTCCCGCTCTTTCCGCTCCCGTTCCCTGCGATCACAAACAGAAAGACGGCAAGGCTGAGGGTTAGGTAAAGGTTCCCTTCGCACATATGTGCTAGTCGTTCCCGACTCTAGGGGGCGGTGCTCATCTCCGTTTCAAAGCTGAAGAGCCAGCACTGGCTGGCCAAATCTGAGCTCCAGGGACTTTTAGGAGGATTCACAACATTCTGCATAAAATAATTAAAAAATACTGAACATATAATGCTAGCGTGGCCCTTTAATTTGATGGCATATTTTGAGTCCCTCAAAATCGGCAACTTGGATGGAAGAATGGATAAGTTAAAGGTAAAGGTTCTCCTCGTACATATGTGCTAGTTGTTCCAGACTCTAGAGAGCGCTGCTCATCTCTGTTTCAAAGCTGAAGAGCCAGCGCTATCCAAAGACATCTCCGTGGTCATGTGGCCGGCATGACTCAACGCCGAAGGCGCACGGAACGCTGTTCCCTTCCCATCAAAGGTGGTTCCCATTTTTCTACTTGCATTTTTACATGCTTTCGAACTGCTAGGTTGGCAGAAGCTGGGACAAGCAACGGGAGCACTAGGCTTTGGTTGGGTGTGAAGACATGGGAGTGACAATAGGAAACATTGCTCCCCCCACCACTAATTAAAAGAATGAAATTGATTGGTTTATAGCTCTTGCATCTGATCCTAGAGAAATCCCAAGTCTTACTGAAAAGCAATTAGCTAGATATAATGTTAAGAAGCATTTATGTTGAGAAAATTAGATTTAATTTTGTATAATGGCGTGGCTGGTATTGCTTTTTGCACATTGCTCTGTTGTAATCTAAGACTTTATTACGAAGGGGGGAAAAGTTTCCTTTTAAGAGGAAAGGAGGAGAAAAGACATGTGAATCCAAATGGTAGCTAGCTTCAGTAACTTTTAAAGCATTAATTTTAATTAGCTTTGCTTGCAGAAGAAATTATACATTTACTTTTACTGGTTTATCCTTCTGGATTATAACATTTATTTTTATTTTGTATTCTTAGGGCAAATGCTGGGGGGGGGGGGACTTCTTGCCACAATCTCCACTCAATGATCACCCTTTGTGCACTCAGTGAAATATACCAGGATAGGGGACATTTTAATGCTTAAATGTTAATACAGGTAGTTGGCAACTTACAATGGTTTGTTTAGCGACCGTTAGAAGTTACAAAGGCACTGACAGTGGCTTACAATCGTTTTTTCACACTCATTACCGTTGCACCATCCCTATGGTCATGTGATCAAAATTCAGACGCTTAGAAACTGACTCATATTTATGAAGGTTGTAGCAATCCGGAATCAAAGCAGGAGACTTTGAGTTCAAGTCCCGCCTTAGGCATGACAGCTATCTGGGTGACTTTGGGCCAATCACCAGGAGACGGTGAGTTCTAATCCCACCTTAGATCTGAAAGCTGGCTGGGTAACTTTGGGTCAGTCGCTCTCAGCGCAACCTACCACAGGGTTGCTGTTGTGAGGAAAATAGGAAAAGGAAGATGTGTAGGATAGGTTCACCACCTTGAGATATTTGTAAATATAATATACTAGCCTCAGGATGGCGAACCTATAGCACACGTGCCACAGGTGGCATGTGGAGCCATTTGTAAGGGCACGCGAGGCGTTGCCCTGTCAGCTGGCCAGCGCACATGTGCGCGCTGGCCAGCTGAGTTCAGCCTTTTTTAATACCATTTTTTGCCCTCCCCAGGCTCCAGAGGCTTTATAGGAGACTGGGGAGGGTGAAAAGAGCCTCTACCACCCCTGTCCCCGTAGGCCCTCCAGAGGCTTCATGAGCTTCCCTGAAGTCTCCAGAGTGCAAAAGAAAAGGTCCTATGGGCAAACAGGAAGTTCGGGAACAGACTTCCAGTTTGCTCGTAGGGTCGGGTTTTTAGCCTTTCAGAGGCTTCATGGAAGCCTCCTGAAGATTCCTGAAGCCTCTGGAGGGCTTCCGGGGGGCGGGGGGACTCTTTTCACCCTCTCCAGGCTCCTATAAGGCCTCTGGAGCCTGGGGAGGGCGAAAAAAGCATGGAAAATGGGAGGAGCGTCTCTCTTGTGTGCATGCGCACTGGGGGGGGGGGGGTGTCGCACATTGCATTGTGGGTGCGGCACGCCCACGCATGCCCACCCTGTGCTCTTCCCCCCCTTATTGCACGCGAGCCAAAAAGAGTTCGCCATCACTGTACTAGCCAATAACCCTGCGTTGCCTGGGTATTTCTTTATAGGGGGGAAATGCCCGGACCAAATGTAATTTATAATGTTGGATTTCCCCCCTTACCAGAGGGAGCCCTTTTGTGGAGTACTGAGAAACCATTACCATGGCAACTCCACTGCACAGTAGAGGCCATTTTACGGCAGTACAGTAGAAGCCATTTTAAGGTACAACAGGGTGTATCTTAACAGAGCACACACCCCGAGTGGTGTCTAACCACCACAGTATTTGTTTCCAGAGAGTAATTCATCTGTGTACCAAATCTGGTTGAAATTGCTTGAGGTGTTCGAGAGTTATGCTGGAACATACACACACACAGCCATAGATAGATTAGATTAGATAGATAGATGGATGGATGGATGGATGGATGGATGGATGGATGGATGGATGGATGGATGGATGGATGGATGGATGGATGGATGGATGGATGGATGGATGGATGGATGGATGGATAGATAGATAGATAGATAGATAGATAGATAGATAGATAGATAGATAGATAGATAGATGATAGATAGACAGACAGACAGACAGATAGATAATAGAGGATAGATAGAATGATGATGATGAAGAAAAAGAAAAGAAGGAGGAGGAGGAGGAGGAGGGGAAGGGGGAGGAGGAGGAGGAGGAGGAGGAGGAGGAGGAGGAGGAGGAGGAGGAGGAGAAGAAGAAGAAGAAGAAGAAATAAATAAATAAATAAATAAATAAATAAATTTTTAAAATCCAGCACCCTGAACCCACCTGTCCAATTAGGAGAAACAAAAGAAGGGAATGTGGAAGTGAAGTGAGTGTGTCAAATGAATGGAGAGGGGGGGAAATTCGGAAGGGAATATGGGGGACATGGAGAGAGAGCGGGAAAGAGTGGGAAAGGCCTCTTCCAATATTAATAAGTACATGTCACATAAAAAAGAACCCTGACAACATTTAATCAAGAGAAAGAGCTCCACCAGCCCACTGACGTACGATCCGTTCAGTGGGAAAACGCACCGCACTCCTATGTAATAAAGTGCGCTTTAAAATATCTACTTGGAACCACAGAGAAACATGGAAGATTTCACTCAGCAACTGAATTACGCCCAAACAGAGAGCGGAGCTGGGGAGGAAAGTGACAGCTGCATAATAGATCATGTCAACAGAGCCGCAGATTCATGCCAGGATAATCCACTCTGGCTGTGGCACGGAGGCAAGAGGGTTTTCAAAGAAGGGGGGAAAGTGCCCAGCTCAACCGGGACAGCGTCGGACTGGAGCCTGCTGAGCTACGACAAGGACGCATGAAAAACGAAGAAATAGCAGTCCAGCGCCATGCAGCTAACACAAGCTGGATCTTTTGTCCACTTTTGAAGTGAGCCAAGAATGGCGACCTCAGCATACCGTTTTTCAAAGATTCTGAGAGAAGATCAAAGGGATCAAAAGAAAGGATCACTGACAGCTCCCCAGGTGGACAATTGATTTCAGACAGGTTGTTTGTTCCCAGAGTTGGGTATCCAACCTTGGCCAGCTCTTTTTAAGAGTTGTGGACTTCAATTCCCAGGACTCCCCAGACAGCCATGCTGGCTAGGGAATTCTGGGAGCAGAAGTACGCAAGTACACTGCAACCGTCATAAATATGAATCACCATGGGGCTGCTATGTGTGAAAACTGGTGATAAGTCACTTTTTTCAGCGCCGTTTTAACTTAGAATGGTCACTAATGGTCACTAAGCCAAGGTGGCGCAGTGGTTAAATGCAGCACTGCAGGCTACTGCTAGATCAGCAGTTCAGCGGTTCAAATCTCACCGGCTCAGGGTTGACTCAGCCTTCCATCCTTCCGAGGTGGGTAAAATGAGGACCCAGATTGTTGGGGGCAATATGCTGACTCTCTGTAAACCGCTTAGAGAGGCCTGAAAGGCCTATGAAGCGGTATATAAGTCTACTGCTATTGCTATTGCTAAACAAATGGCCGTAAGTCAAAGGCTCTGTGTAATGGCAACTGTTTGGCATGCCAAGATGTGAAATCAGGCCGATGTCAAAGGCTCGTGGATTTTGGAAAGAAGAGTGTCCTTTCCAAAGAAGAGGGGGGGAGCCAACGTCAACCTACCTCCTCCGTTCCGTCTCTCGGATCTCTCGCTCGCGTTGCCTCTGGCGTTCTCGCTCGCGCTGCTCCTTGATTTTATCGAAAGACAGGATGTCTTGCTTCTCTTTGCTCTCCGACTTGCGGTCCTGGCTTTTGGTGCTCTGGAGCGGAGCAGAAAGAAGGTGGCAAGAATAACAGATGAACAGAGTTGGAAGGGACCTTGTGGGTCATCAAGTCCAACCCCCTGCCCAAACAAGCGACCCTACACCATTTCTGACAGATGGCAGTCCAGTCTCTAAAGCTTCCAGTGATGAAGCTCCAACAATTTCTGAAGGCAGAAATGTTCCCAAAAGCCTCAAAAACAGGCCAAAAAAGCCTCGAAAACGGGCCAGAAAAAGCCTCAAAAATGGGCCAAATAAGCCTCGAAAATGGGTAGAAAGAAGACTGGAAAAGGGCCAAAAAAAGGCCCCCCAAAAGGGCTGAAAATGCGGTGTGCAGAGGCCAAAAACCTTTGTTGTTTTCCTCTTCTAAATTCAGGTGCGTCTTATAATCCAAAAAATACGGTATATGCCACCCATCTAAAGGTGACTCTAGCCACTTTACAATCAATAAAAACTGTAAAACATTATAATAATGTTAATGCCAACATTTGACTTTTTAAAACATCCAAGATGGCAAAGAAGGAAAATGCATGTGGGAGCAGCTTTATCTTAATTACAACATTGTAAGCGACCTAGAGTCGCTTGGTAAAGACGGACAGGTGGCATACAAATTTAATAAGTAAATAAATATATTATCATTTCACCAGTTTTGATGGAAATCTACTTCCCTGCCTCAGCTTAAAAAGCAGAATTATAATAAATAGTCCAACTTGGAAAGTTAATCTCTGGACCCAAATTTCATAAGTTAGGAAAGCTGAAATAATAAATGCAGTCTTGACCCTTCCCATCTTGACCAGAAGTAAAACCAAAGGCTTACTCTCTCTTTGGAGGTGGACGCTGTTTTCACGCTAATCACCGGCTCCCCTTTGGATTTATCCATGACAACCGTCCGCTCCGTTCCTCGGCTTCCTAGAGTGGCACAAAATGACATTGTAGGACAGTATTTCTCAACTTTTCAGATGACAAGGGCAATTTCAGTTCCCAGAATTCATGCATTTGTGGACTTCACAGGCTGGGGAATTCTGGGAATCATTTTCATTGCTCTTTTCTGCGCTCTTTCTAGAGTCTCCACATCTTTTCTACATCATGGCGACCAAAACTGGATGCAGTATTCCAAGTATGCCTTATAAAGTAGCATTAACACTTCACGAGATCTTGATGTGTTGGCTTTTTTGGCAGCTGCTGCACACGGCTGGCTCCTATTTAAATGGTTGTCCATTAGGACTTCAAGATCCCTCTCACAGTTACTATAAATCTCTCAGCGTGGGCTGTTTGTAACCTTCAATTCGCTGAAAAGTTTTGGCCAGGGTGTTATAAATAAATTTAGTAAATAAATTTCTCCAAGGCTGAAATAAATCCCGGATGGAATACCACCAGGAGATCCAGGAGTCTGGAAACGGGTAACAGGAAAAAGACCTAAGGAAGCAGGAGAAAACTACTTCTTTACATCCAGTGTGGCAAATTGCAAGTTTTGAATAATGGCTGGCTCATATTTAAATGGTTGTCCACTAGGACAGAGGTCTTCAAACCTGGCAACTTTAAGACTTGTGGAATGAGGAAGGAAAAAAAAAATTAGGCTGTGAATGACTGTCACCGTGTGTTTGGGGGGGGGGGGGTTGTATGTTTAAAATTGTATTTGTATTTGTATGTTTTACTCTTTAAAAAATGTATAACCAATAAAGATTACTTTAAAAAAAAAAAAAAAAGACTTGTGGAATTCAACTCCCAGAATAGCTGGCTGGGGAATTCTGGGAGTTGAAGTCCACAAGTCTTAAAAGTTGCCAAGTTTGAAGACCTTGGCTCTAAGACATTCACACGAAGGAATCGGCTCACCCTCAGCCCTGAAACCATAGTTTTCCACCGAAGGTTTTCATTACCTGATTTAACAGATCGCGAACGTCCAGATGACCCATTTTTCTGCTCTTCTGTTCCTTTATCCTTCTTTTCATCTCCGCTGCCTTCCGCTTTCTGAGAGTCTTCATTCTTGTCGGTTTTTTCTTCCTTAAGGCTGAGAGACCTGCAAACAGATCGAAAGAGCAGCTGGAACTCTATCTGTCGTATATCCTAAGTCAAAATTCATCACTTCGATCTCAGGAGCACCAGGTGATGACTTGTCAAAGTACAATAAAGGTGGCCTTCAGATCTAAATCCGAAAAACAGCACGAAGGGTAAAAACCCAATATCCCTCACACAGGTGGTCTTATGACCACAATTGAGCTCAGAAGTTCTGTTGCTAAGCGAGATGTCAGGGTTCCATCAATAGCATCCCAAAAGTAAATCAGAGTCTGATTTATTAAGAGAGCCACGTTGGCACATCTGGGAAAACCCGAATCTGAAAGCTTCCCGGTTTTCCCCACCCAGCTGAAAGTTCAAGATCTTGCCCCCACACCCACAAGTCCATCACATGGTCCAATCTCCCACTGCCATGCTGGCAGCTTCCACCCATCCAGTTCCGGTCAAGTGCAGAGACAAAGGATGACCTTGGTTTTCTAGAAAGAATTTTGTTATGGCTACATAGCATCTAACTCCTACAATCACCCCCTCCCATTTTCCCACAATAGAAAAATGCATAGCAGAATAATAGAAACTGTGTCAGGCCAAAGATCCAAAAGAAAAGATGGCTGCAGGCCTGACACAGTGACGGTTGCTAAGTGAGTTTTGCCCCATTTTACTATCTTTCTTGCCACAGTTGTTAAGTGACTGCAGCTGTTAAGTTAGTAACATATTTGTTAAGTGAATCTAGTTTCCCCGTTGACTTTGCTTGTCAGGTCACAAAAGGGAATCATGAGGACAATGCAACCGCCATGAATATGAATCAGTTGCCAATTGTCGTAAATGTGGAGAATGGTTGTTAAGTCACTTTTTTCAGTGCCGCTGTAACTTTAAATGGTCGCTAAACGAAGTGTTATAAGTCAAGTGACCATTCCACGTTGTAACTGCACTGAAAAAAGAGACATGACCATTTTTCACACAGCCGTTGCAGCATTCCCAAGATCACATGCCATGAAAATTCAGGCGCTTGGCAACTGACTCAAGTTTATGACAGTCGCAGTATTCCAGGGTCACGTGATCCCCTTTTGCGACCTTCTGACAAGCAAAGTCAATGGTGGAAGCCATATTCACATAACCACAGTATTACTAACTTTATCAACTGCAGAGATTCACTTAACAACCATGGCCAGAAAGGTAGTAAAAATGGGGCAAAACTCACTTAACAAATGTCTTGCTTAACAATGGAAATTTTTGGCTCAGTCGTGGTGGTAAGTCGAGAACCACTTGTAATGTAAAATCCCAGTTTATCAGCATGGCCTTGCTGACAAAGGATCTTAAACCAGGGCCAGTTGTTCCGACCGAGGCTTCCCGAGAGCATGAAGCAAACTCCCGGTCCTGACAAAAAACCCTTTTATTAATTGACTGTGAATTCTTTTCCTTCACATCCAGCAAAGTCTTTCAAGGGAGGATTTGCAGTCACAGACCTTATTTGGCTTGGAGAGCTGCCAAGCCGAGATCTGTAAAACTTGGCAAGGAGTCTCACGAACCAATTAAACAAACTAATTGTCTCTCCTGCAAACTCCACTCCCCTTTCGCTGCTCTTTTATTTCCTCTGGGAGGGGCCATTCATCGTCCACCTGTGGCCTTACTCCCAAGTTGACCCCTGTTCTTTAGCTGTTCCCTTCGTCTGGCAACTCTGCACATGCGCACACTGGGAACAGGCTCCAGCTGTTCGTCTGCCTCACTGATGTCTGACTCCGAAGGCAGCTGATAATTGTCAGACGGCCCTGGCCCTCTCTCTGCCTCCGACACAAAAGCCCTCCTCACAGCCTTCCCCAGACTCCAGGACTGGCCAAGGTTCCTCCCCAACCTCCTCACTGTCTGAATCTGCTGCCAACTCTGCTGTCCGCTGGCGGGCCACAACGCCTGTTTGAACAAGCTGAGATTAAAAGCCGCAGCCAAGGTTTAGAAGAGAGCTGCCTGAACGCTACAGCAAAAACAAATTAACAGTCCTGGTTTATTACTTTTCTGGTTTGGAGTCGGTAGAATGCCGCCTGTCTTTTTCCTTCCTGCTTTCACTTTCTTTCTTCTCCGGTAATGCTTTTTTCCCAGCAGGTTCGTTTTTGGCCTGGAATCAAACAAGGAAAAAGGGGTGATTTGGGGGCCTGGTCTAGAAGAGTGGGAGAAATCAAATGGCAAGGAACCCACCCTGTTCTGAATCGCAGGCAGGACGAGGCCCAGGGGAGTCGGGGGGGGGGGGGGGGGGGAGAGCACAGTGCAATCATCTCCGAATGTTCCATAAGGAAAATCAAACATAAGAGGTGGAGGAATAGAGAAAGGTTAAAATTCTTCTCCGGGATGTTTCCTTTGACCTTAACATGTACTAAAATGTATGCGGATTAAATTCAGCGGGTGGGCGGTTCCACCACAAAACCGCGGAGGACAAAATCGCGCTCGACGAAAGCGCGCATTTGACGTCATCACAGCGCGACGAAAACATCGCGCTGTGATCGAAAAATGTAAAAATAAAGCGAAAACCTTACCCTAACCCCCCCCAAACCTAACCCTAAACCTAACCCTAAACGTAACCCTTAACCTAACGCTAAACCTAAGGCTAACCCTTAACCTAACGCTAAACGTAACCCTAACGCTCTAAACCTAACCCTAACCCTAACCCTAAACCTAACCCTTACCTTTATGTGAATCGGCTTGCTTTAATTTTATTTTTATTTCAATTTTTAATTTTTTTTCGTCGCGCTGTGATGACGTCAAATGCGCGCTTTCGTCGAGCGAGATTTTGTCCTCCGCGGTTTTGACGGGTCACGGGGTGGGCAGGGGGCGGCCTTGATGCTCTCTAAACTAGGTTCTTTTCCTGCAGACATTTCGTGACCCAACAAGGTAGCACCATCAGTGCTAGAAGGGAGCGTGGGGTTCGCTCTCTTCTGGCACTGCTGAGGTTACCTAGTTTGGCTCATGAAACGTCTGCAAGAAAACAACCAAGCTCAGAGAACACCAAGGACCCCCGCAGTTCAATCCTGAGCTACAAATATTCTCTTTACCAATAACTAGCTGTTAACCTGGTGTTGCTCGGTTATTTGTTTATCCCAATCCTGTATTAGGCGGTCACAAATGTCTGGACCAAATGTAATTTCTAATATTGGATTTTTCCCCCTTACTAGAGGGCGCCCCCTCGTGGAGTACCGTGAAGCCGTTACCATGGCAACGCCACTGTGCTGTACAGTAGAAGCCATTTTATGGCAGTACAGTAAAAGCCAGTTTAAGGCACAACAGGCTGTATCTTAACAGAACATCCACCCCGAGGGGTGTTAGGGGTATCTTACCCCCACAGTATTTGTCCCCCGAGAGTAAGTCATCTGTGTACCAGGTTTGGTTGAAATTGCTCGAGGTGTTCCAGAGTTATGCTGGAACATACACACACACTGAATCTAAGTAATCACTTAGACCAGTCTTCCTCAATCTGATGACCTCCAGGTAGGTTGAACTCCCAGAGTTCCTCATTAGCATAGCAGAGAGAATTCTGGGAATTGAAGTCCCTGAACGATTTCATGTAGGGAAGACTATTTTGTTGTGGCTGGTTAAGAAGTCATCACTGTGACCAGGGTTCATATGCTGCCTAGAGCTGAAGGGACCCATCTCTGGACCTTCCAGTCTCTTTCCTACCACTGCCATCTTATCTACTGCATGTCCCTCTCCTGGCTGGGAACGATGTTGGTTCCTCTCCTGGATGGGAATAAAGTAAGTCCTCGACTTACAACAGCTCATTTAGTGTCTGCTCAGTTACAACAGCACTGAAAAAAGTGACGTATGACCATTTTTCACACTTATGACTGTTAACAGCATCCCCATGGTCATGCAATCGAAGTTCAAGTGCTTGGCAGCTGACTCATATTTGTGACTGCAGCGCCCTAGGTCACGGGATCAACTTTTGCGACCTTCCCACCAGCAAAGTCAGAGGGGGATGCCAGATTCACTTAACGACTGGGTGGCTAATTTAATCGCTGCAGCGATTCCCTTAACAACTGTGGCAAGAAAGATCAGGAAATGGGGCAAGAGCTTGTGCTCAATCCAGACAAGACCGAGTGGCTGTTGTGTTTCCCTCCCAAAAATTTGGTTAGTATTCCATCACTCAGGCTGGGGGGGTGAAATTTTACGCCTCTCAGACAGGGCTCGCAACTTGGGAGTCCTCCTGGATCCACAGCTGACTTTAGAACCTCATTTGTCGGCTGTGACCAGGGGGGCATTTGCCCAGGTTCGCCTGGTGCACCAGTTGCGTCCCTACCTGAACCGGGAGGCACTCGTAACAGTCACTCACGCCCTCGTGACCTCAAGACTGGACTACTGCAATGCGCTCTACATGGGGCAGCCCTTGAAGAGCATTCGGAGACTTCAACTGGTCCAGAATACGGCCGCGCGAGCGATTGTGGGTGTACCTCGATACACCCACGTTACACCTATCCTCCGCGAGCTGCACTGGCTTCCAATCGGTCTCCGGATACGCTTCAAGGTGCTAGTTATCACTTATAAAGCCCTTCATGGTATTGGACCTGGGTACTTGAGAGACCGCCTGCTGCCAATTACCTCCCATAGACCCATTAGATCGCACAGGGTCGGCCTCCTCCGGGTTCCATCCACTAGCTAATGCCATCTGGCTACGACCCGGGGGAGGGCCTTCACTGTTGCAGCTCCGGCCCTTTGGAACGAACTCCCCACGGAGATTCGGACCCTCACCTCTCTCCCTGCTTTCCGAAAAGCTGTTAAAACCTGGCTGTGTCGGCAGGCCTGGGGTTGATGAGCTCCCTTCCCCTCTCGACAGGTGTGGTTGTTGGTCATTTTAAATGTCTATTTTGTACTTGTGTTTCCCTTTCCCGTTTAAGTTGTTCGCCGCCCTGAGTCCCTTTTTGGGAATAGGGCGGCATATAAATAAAATAAAATTTAAACTTAAACTTAGCCTTAGCAGCAAAAATGTGGGGCAAAAGCCTTTTGTAACCAGCTGATACACTTTCTACAGTATGTAAAGAAGGAGGAGTTGTATGTTTGTTTTAAAACAAAAAAAAATTTTTTTACAAAAAAAAATGTGGGGCTCAATTAAGGTTGTTAAGTCGAGAACATCTTGTACATTAAATTTAATCGCTGATGAAAATTCTCACTTTTTCCACAGAAATCATCTTCCCGTGGAGCTCTGTCCTGTGGAGGTGGTTGATGCACTTGGTGGCTTCCTCAGAAGAAGACATGGTGACGAAGCCGTAACAGCGGGCCCCGGGGCTGCGGGCGTTTGTGACTACTTTTGCACCTACCACCTTCAAAGAGAGAGAGAGAGAAATGAAGATGACAAGCACTGGTTGGGTTTTACACATCTACACACTACTAGCTGTTGTTTGTTACCTTCTGGGAGAGCAACAGCATTAACACTTAGACTTATATACCGCTTTACAGCCCTTTCTAAGGGGTTTACAGAGTCAGCCTCTTGCCCCCAACAGTCTGGGGGTCCTCCTTTTACCGACCTAGGAACGATGGAAGGCTAAGTCAACCTTGACCCAGTCAGGATCAAACTCCTGGCAGTGGGCAGAGCCACACTGCAATTTCTGAATTCTCACGACTGTGCCACCTCAGTTCATCCTTCCTTCCTTCCTTCCTTCCTTCCTTCCTTCCTTCCTTCCTTCCTTTCCTTCCCTTCCTATCTTCTCACTTAGCACTTACTGTATTTTTCCGAGTATAAGATGCACCTTTCCCCCCATAAAAGAGCATGGAAATGTTGGGGCGTCTTATACATCGAATACAGCCAATTTTGGCCTCCCGAAGCGGCCCCCTCGCATCGCATTTTTGTGAAAATGGGAGAAAAACGGGGGCATTTTTGCCTTCCCCCTACCCCCCAGAAGCATTCTGCAGGCTTCAGCAGGGCTGGGGGAAGAGAAAAATGCCCCCACTTTGGTGAAAAACTGGTGCATTTTTGTCTTACCCCAGCCCTGCTGAAGCCTGCAGTTCCTGGGGGCCGGGGAGGACAAAAACTTTTTTTTCTTACTTACCTCTTTGAAATCTTGGTGCGTCTTATACACCGGTGCGTCTTATAATCCGAAAAATACGATATATGCTGCTTTATAATACTTTTACAGCCCTTTCTAAGCGGTGTTCAGAGTCAGCCTCTTGCTCCCAACAATTTAGGTCCTCATTTTACTGACCTCGGAAGGATGGACAGCTGAATCAACCTTGAGCAAGTCAGGATTGAACTGCCAAATTGCTGGCAGCCGGCAGTCAGCAGAAGTAGCCTGCATAACCATTGCGCCACCATGGCTCACCAAGATATAATGTGTAAATGAAGACACACATATATCCATACCCATATATGCCACACACACACAGAAAGAGTCAGGGAGATGTGTATGTGTGTGTACGTATATATGTATATGTATGGGGCATATATAGGTATGCATATGTATGTATGTATGTATATATGTATGTATGTTTTGAGAGCAGGCATCAGAATTTCATTTTTAATGTGTGCCAGTGTCCACAGAAAAGTGACGTATAAAGGTTATCTCATCTTTATTTAGCCATGGCTTATTAACTAAACTGTGACAATCAACTAGGCTTTAAATACTGTTTTCTAAGCTGTAACCCATTCAGTGTGTTGTGTTTACTCCACACAGCAAGCCACATTATGGTTTTGTATTATGTGTGGGACCATCCGATGCTTGCAGACATTCGTGGCTGTTCAATCAGTAAGTCACATCCGATTCTTTGGAACCCCATGGACCACACACGCGCGCGCGCACACACATACACACACACACACAAACAAATAATGCCCCCTGGATGTTAGATAATAAATCCTGTAATTCCTTCTGGGTTATGTAGCATGGAATTTGAAGTTCAATGACTGAACTAGATTAACTGGTTAACTTCTCAGGACACGATTTGCAAGGGAATAATTTTGCAAGGATCACATAAATCTGTCAACAAGCATCGTTCTGTAGCAAAGGTAGATGAATAATACCCCAAAATATCACGCTTAAATAAAAAATATGGAGCAAGTGGCCAAAAACAACCCTTATGTAGGGTCCTCTTTTTTTTCTCATTTCCAATTTAAAAATTACTACTTTAATCAAAACATTTATCTGGCAATATTGAACCAACAAAAGTCATACCATTTTATTTCTATTCACCTTACCTTGCCATATTTGCTAAACAGGTTCTTCAGATCGGTTGCTCTGGTCGAAGAGGAAAGACCACTGACCCACAGATTTCTGCCAGAGCTAGGAGTGGAGCGACCTATATTTGGGCGTGGGGAGAAGGGAGGGAGAGGAGATATCAAACATCATCATCAGACAATTCAGCGTTACTTCCTGGGGAGGAACAGCCCAAGCTGTGTTCGATAAGGGAGGAAGGAATAGGAGCATGATTAACATGCCTGATGTAAAAACAACAAAGCTAATTACAGGTGGGAAGCAGGTGGATGGGTCTATCACGTGCAGTGGCCAAAATGATTAACATTGTATAAAGACAGGTATCGCTTTAATGGCTTTTACACTCTGACGATGTTAGCGGTGGCTAACGAAAGCTTTGTGAGCAATATATTTTAAAGTTCCGGAGATCGCAATGTCTGTTTCCACACACACACACACACACACACGCACGCACACGCACACACACACACACAGCCATAAACTTACCCTTCTCATCTTTGGAAGCACTTTTAGCCTCTGCATCCTCATTTGAGCTGAAGACGAGAAAGAAAAAAAGATAAGAACATTATTCTGGAAAGCCATGTGGAAAATGAACGGGCATGACAATGGGTGCTATGATAAATACCTACCAGAGGAAAAACCAAAAAGAAAAAGGGAAAAAAAGAATTGGGCTTTTACTAGGGAAGGGGGCACAGTGGGTCTTTAAAAGAAAAAGAAAAAAAAAACAACCCAAAGGAAAGTCTCCGTTGACCACCAGAGAACTAACGTCTAATCAGGAATACAAAGTTAAGAAATGCAACCTTTTGGAAGATGGAGATGATTATATATATATATTTATATATTTAAAAAATATATATTTTTAAATGCTTTAAGGAAAAAAAGAGCAGCCAAACGTACTCCTACAGAAACAAACTGTATAAGGACAACTTAAAAAAAAAAAAAAACAGAAAATCTACGTCGAAGGATAAGCTATCGTCTTGTTGGGGCCCTCAGCAGTGGGGGTGGGGGGGTTCACTGGAAGGCATCACAGCACGTTTTTTGGCATTCATAAATAACCAACGGGCGAGGGGGGAAAAAAGACAGCATCTGGTCTAAAACGGAGAGAAACAAACCTCGTGTTCTGATCACCACCCTCTTGGGCAGAGGACTCTCTAGTGGCAGAAGGCTCCTCCTCAACATTAGCCTTCACTTCCATCTTCTCGGCCTCTGGACTAACCACTTGGGGACCTGTGTCCGATTCCGCGGTTTCCTCACTACAGGCTTCCAAAGTTTGGGCTTCTTTGCTACTCTCACCACCTCCACCTCCACCTCCACTCCTGCTCTCTACCGCTAAAGAGTCCGAGTCCGATTTGTCTTCCTCAACTGTCTGCTCGCTGGGCTCCCCTTTGGCTACCACTAAGAGCTTTGCATCGTCCTCCTGGTTCTTGGCCTCAGCAGGCTTTCCTGATTGGCTTTCCTTATCTACAAGGTCTTCGT
The DNA here is from genome assembly GCF_051295495.1 of Thamnophis sirtalis. Lineage (NCBI taxonomy): Eukaryota > Metazoa > Chordata > Lepidosauria > Squamata > Natricidae > Thamnophis > Thamnophis sirtalis. The sequence continues at coordinate 173,275,223 of NW_028261381.1, read as the reverse complement.
CCGAGTGGGCAGGAGAGGTGGCAGCCAACATGTCTTCTTCTTCTTCTCCTTCTTCTTCTTTTTCCTCCTCCTCCTCCTCCTCCTGCTCCTCCTCCACGGCTTCCTGTTTGCCCGGCCATGAATTATTCGTTTCCTGCTCCTGCTCAGCTTCGGAAGTGTCTTCTTTTAGGGGCTCAGATTTACAAGTGTCACCCAAAATGTCGAGCACTTTCTCATTTTCTATGGATTTAACAGGAATAGAATGGCACAAGGTTTAATCACCAGGGAAACATAGCAAAGACAAATGCCGGACGGGCATGGCTGCCCGACTAACACCGAGAGAGAGAGCTTAAAGGCTAACACAGAGATTGGAAAACCCTCTGGGCCAACCACATTCACACGCCTTAAAACCAACTGCAGTCTAACACGGCTATCAGAGCAAGGCCTGAAAGAGAGAAGGAAGAATAACCTTTATGCACAATGCTTCCTGGGGCGTGATCCTTGGCTGTCTTCACACAACTGCGACGCCTTTCCAATTCTTGCCAAGACTCGCTTCCAAGCGTGCGGGGGGGGCGGGGTGTGTGTGCTTGTGCAGACGGCAATCGGTGCTTTTCGACTGTTTCGGCTTGCAGGTTTTACCAATATTCCTTTTAAGGAGAACTAAGTCCGCATGTGAACACCAGAAGAACTTCGGAAGTGATTCGAAATACGGTTGGAGTCCAGAAAGCAAAGTGGAAGGCCTTCCGCGACCTTCCGTCTTCAGGGCTTCGCGTAGCCACTTAAAAGATTTGATCCCTGCTTTGACATTAATTCAACTGCACCTCTCTAGCCAAAGTTACCATCCCAAAGCCCTGAGCGATATCACAGGATCTGCTCGGCACGTCTTAATGGCTCCTTTATATGTGGGGCCCGGTCTGCTCCCCGGTGAAGGGATCTTAAGCAAAATTATCCTCTCACAAAATCTGATCACTTGTGCGGTAAGGATCAAAGGTGCTCCCGCAGATCCGGTGATATGGCCAGATTTCCAATCTCTGTGGCTTTTCCTTTGGAGGTGTTCTGGACCGTGAACCATGTTAGAATAATGGGCTACAGCTACTTATGGGATAAAAAACCAGAGAGTAACTCAAGGGACCGGTGTGCGAGACCTAGTGGAAAGTGCCCAGGAGGGGCAGAGGGTTTTTGAAATACAGTACCTGATTCCAAAGGAAACTCGTCAGGTTCCTATTAAGAAACAAAAGAAAAAAAAGGGCTCAGGGTCCATTTGGCACGTGTGATTATTCGATTATTTATCTTTCTGTATCTTGCCCTCCTAGTCTTCTGTTGCAGAATCCTTAGTGCTCTCTGAGCTAGGTGGCTTTCTTGCAGATGTTTCATTACCAAACTTGGTAACGTCATCAGTGCTAGAAGGGAGGTACCTCACTCCCTTCCACAGCACTGATGATGTTACCAAGTTACCAAGTTACCAAGTTGGGCAATGAAGCATCTCCCCGTGGAGATTCATACCCTCACCACCCTCCAGACCTTCCGCACAGCCCTCAGAATCTGGCTATCCCGTCAGGCCTGGGGTTAAGACTGTAACCCGCCCGAATGATATGAATGTTGAGTTTTTAATTATGTATTCTCTTATATGTAAAAGTTTGTCTTCCTCCCCCCTCCCCCTTTTAAGTTGTGAGCCGCCCTGAGTCCCCCCAGGGAAAAGGGCGGCATATAAATAAACTTATCTATCTATCTATCTATCTGCAAGAAGACCACCAAGCTCAGAGGGCACCAAGGATTCTGCAACAGAAGACTAGGTTAAAGTTACCAAGGGACCCCACAGTTCAACCCTGAGCTACAAATACAGGCAGTCCTCGACTTACGTCCATAATTCAGCCCCAAATTTCTGTTGTTAAGTGAGTTTTGCGACCTTTCTTGCCACTGCAGTGGCTCCGTTGTTCAGTAAATATGGCTTTCCTCGGTGATTTTGCTTGTCAGAAGGTTGCAAAAAGGGGGACCATGTGACCCCAGGACACTGCAACTGTCATACATATAAATCAGTTGCCAAGTGAATTTTGATCATGTGACCAAGGGGACGATGCCATAGTTGAAAAATGGTTGTAAGTCGCTTTTTTTCAGGGATGTTGTAACTTCGAACAGTCACTACATGAACTGTTGTAAGTTGAGGACTACCTGTATTCTCTTCTGAGCCTCCTGGTTTTAATCCCTGCCTTTCTACTAATTTAGTGATGCCCTGGAGGCAGATGTTACACCACCAGCTCTCAACTTGAGTGCGATGCTTATCCTGGTTCACCATTTTCCTTCTACACCGGGGGTCCCCAATCCCAGGTCTGTGGATGGGCACCGGGCCGTGGCATGCCAGAAGCCAGGTTGTGCAAACAAGCAAAGCCCCATCCATGGGATTCAGGCAACACGTGAAACTACGCCCCCCTCCAGTCCACTAGTTATGCGACCCCCGATTGTAAAGAAAGTGTGTATTTAATTACTCATATAACAACTGCAGCTAGAATTGTATTTGCATAAAATTGGAAAATGGAAAAAATTCCCTCAGAGGGAGAGATGATTTTTTTAAAAAAAATTAGAGTGCAGAAATGATCAGGTTAATGTTGGCAATTAAGGAGAAGGAAGAATCAGAGTATTTATAAAATATGGGGATGTTTTTATCACTGGATAGAAAATGAATATAGACAAAAAGAAACAGAAAATTGAATAATTTGGAAAAGAAAGTAGAATTACAGGGGAGGAGTTGAATTAAAAGGCAATTGAAATGTAAATGTAAAGGCAAGATAAAAATAGATTTAAAATGATGTAACCGTTAAATATGATGACATAAAGATTGTACCCAGATGACACACTGTAAGATTAATGATGCAAGAGTGGTTATAGAAAAATAAAAATAAAAACTTTTTTTAAAAAAAGAAAGAAAAACCTCTCCCCATGGAACTTGTCTTTGGTGTCCAAAAGTTTGAGGGCCTCTGTTCTACACTACAACAGTATCAATAAATGGTATTTACAAGTCATCCTCATAATTATGATCATTGTACTACCCCACAATCACAAGAACACAATTCAGGCGTTTGGCAACCAACTCACAATTATAGCAATAGCATTTAGACTTATATATTGTTTCACAGTGCATCACAGCCTTCTCTAAGCGGTTTATACAACCTCTTATCCCCGACAATTTGGGTCCTCATTTTACCAACCTCAGGAGGACGGAAGGCTGAGTCAACCTTGAACCGGTGACTCATACTCTTGGCAGTGAGCAGAGTCAGCCTTTGTAACAATTGTGCCACTACAACTTCCTTCCTACCTTCCTTTGCAAGCAATAGCACTTTGACTTATATACTGCTTCACAGTGCTTTACAGCCCTCTCTAAGCAGTTTACAGAGTCAGCCTATTGCCCCCAACAATCTGGGTCCTCATTTTACCCACCTCAGAAGGACGGAAGGCTGAGTCAACCTTGAGCCTGGTGAGATTTGAACTGCCAAATTGCAGGCAGCCGGCAGTCAGCAGAAGTAGCCTGCAGTACTGTACTCTAACCACTGGGCCACCGCAGCTCATTATGATGGCTGTTGCATCTTGCAGTCACGTGATTGTGACATTCCCAATCAGCTTCCGAAAAGCCAAGTCAATGGGGGAAGCCAGATTAGTTTATTGATGACTGCGCGATTCCCTTAACAACCAGATGATTCGCTTAACAGCATGGTAAAAATGGTTGGAAAGCCAGGTCTGGTCATGCGATCACTCGCTGAATAACATCGCAGAGCAACCAATTGCACCCTTAAGTGGAGGATCGCTTTAATGGATTCCAAACATTCTCTGCTCTTGGCTACTTAGTTTCAAAGTTGCTTTTTGATAACTTGCATGTCAATGAATTGTTTGGGGCACCTGGAAAAGTTTCTGTCAAGAAGGCTATGAAGCTGTTAAAGAGATTTCTGAATACAGGTAGTCCTCAATTTATAACCATTCATTTAGGAACAGCTCAAATTTACAACAGCAACGGGACAAAGGGATTTAGGACTGTTTTTCACATTTACAATGGTCATGAGAACAAAATTCAGATGCTTGGCAACTCATAGTTATGACGGGTGCAGTGTCCCAGGGTCATGGGATCACATTTTATGACCTTCTGACAAGCAAAGTCAATGGGAGAGCCAGATTCACTTAACAACTGGGTTACTAATTTATAAGCTGCAGTAATTCACTTTGACAACGGTGGCAATAGGGGTCGTGAAATGGGGCAAAACTCACTTAACAACAGGCATTTGGGGCTCAATTGTGCCCAAAGTTTTAAGTAGAGGAGTGCCTGTACAGGTGCCCAAATACAATTTAAATGCATACTCACAATTCCTATTTAGGCAGGAAATTTCAACATGTCTTCAATACCCAACTGCAACTCCAGTTCTGATGTAGAACTAAAAATCTAATTATTTTCTCCAAGGGGAAAAAAAAAAAAAGACTCCAAGCTCATAATATTGTTGCAAAACTCCCAAATATTTCTATAGCCCCATTCCTGCCAGGAATAGAAGAGGGTGAAGCGTCTAAATCTGATGGAAGCTTGCTCAAACCATGGTGTGAGCATAACCTGGATCAGAACGTAACACTTTCTTGTTTAACCAAAAAATAAAATAAAGAGCAGGATTTTCCGCCCCGTGCAAAGAACAGAGAACTGAAAAAGAGCGTTAAACCTCTTTGCTTATATTATTAACCTCATAATCATACCTTCAGGCTTGCCAAATCATCGGATGTTAGATCTATGATGCTACTGGCCTCTTCAGCCTTTCCCTAAAAGAGATTTAAAAATAAATAAAAATTCATCACATTTCCTGAAAAGCTACCATTCCTTCACTAAAGTCAGGCCAGGAAATCGGGTCGCTCTCTCCTCGATCCATTATCCCCCCAAAACATGGTTGTTAGCCACATAAATCTACTCGCTTTCTCAAATAATAAACAAATATGAAAAACAAATGGAGCGGAAGAAATAAAATGTGATAGGACAAAATGAGAACTGTCTTTCGATGGGGATGCTTCAGTGGTTGATGCTGTTGTTTTCCTTCTGAATTCCTACCAGGTTTCAAATGGTCTAGGAAGCAGGGATCCCAGGCCAAGCCAACCACAATTGCTGGAATGTAACAGATCCACCATCCTTGGGGAACGTGAGGCTGGGAACAGGCTCTCTTATCATTTTTATACAGGTTGGATGGCACCAGTGGTGAAATCTAACAAAATTTTGCCACCGGTTCTGTGAGCGTGGCTTGGTGGGGGGGTGTCATGTGACCGGGTGGGCACTTGAGAGACCGCCTGCTGCCAATTACCTCCAATAGACCGATCAGATCCCACAGATTAGGCCTCCTCCGAATTCCATCCGCCGGCCAATGTCGACTGGCGACTACCCGGAGGAGAGCCTTCTCTGTGGCTGCTCCGACCCTCTGGAACGATCTCCCTGTGGAGATTCGAACCTCACCACCCTCCAGGCCTTCCGCAAAGCCCTTAAAACCTGGCTGTTCCGACAGGCCTGGGGCTAAAGAGTTTTTGCCCCCCTTCTCGAATGGTATGGTTGTGTGAGTTTTTAAATTTTGTATTGTTATGTCTCGTCTTTTTATTCCCCCGTCTGTATCCCTTTCCCTGATTGAATTGTGAGCCGCCCTGAGTCCCCTTCGGGGAAAAGGGCGGCATATAAATGAAATAAATCCAAATCCAATCCAATCCATGGCCAATTTTCCTCACTTTTTAAAGCATTTTTTTCCTACCTATTTGCCCAAACCGGGAGGAAAATAATGCTTTAAAAAGTGTGGGGGAAATTGGTTCTAACAATTGCATGGCTCACAGCTGATCCGTGTGATCGTCGGAACCATTTCCCCCCCCCCCACTTTTTAAAGCTTTTTTTTTGCTACTGGTTCTAGAGAACTGGTCAGAACCGGTACCATTTCACCCCTAGATTGCACATAATACAAGCCGAAAGCAACAAGGCAACACGCACTGAAAGCATGCCAAATTCAGAGACTTGCGCCTCCAAGCACACCAGAAACAAGCATGGAGAATCTGATCTGGAAACTATAAGCCAAACACCGCCACAGGAATACACATCCATATATTCAAGTCCAAATATTAGAGCTATACAGGCGGTCCTCAACTTGCAACAGTTTGCCTAACGACTGTTCAAAGTTACAATGGCACTGAAAAAGGTGACTTTTTCATAGTTAAGGCCTTTGCAGCAGCCCCGTGATCACGTGATCGACATTCCGACGCTTGGCAAACAGGTTGATACTTAATGATGGTTGCAGTGCGTTTTGGGGGGGGGGAGTTGTCACGGGATCAGCATCTGCGACCTTCTTAACAAGCAAAGCCAAGAGGGGAAGCCAGGTTCACTTAACAACCGTGTTACTAACTTCACAACTGCAGCGATTCACCGAACAACTGGGGCAAAACCCATGTCACCAATGTTCCGCTGAGCAACACAAAGTTTGGGGCTCCATTGTCGAGGACTATCTATACTGGATTTTGGATCCTCAACAGGCACGTCTTAGGCAAATTTCCACTTGCCTTCTGCTCGCTAACCTGGGCCAGGAAGGCGGGAAGCCGAGTTGGAAAAGGAGCCGCCACGAGCCTCATTGCAGGCCTTTGTATCCACCGTAAGAGAGGTTTATTAACTTGCAATAGGCCCTCAGGGAAGGCAATCGTTACCGCTCTGGTGGCATACAAGCCTGTTTGATGGCCCAGCCATCCCTGAAAGTCTTCTCCATGAAATGGGCCCTTATTCTACTATGTTCGCCCAGGGGACAAGATTGCATCTTGGTACTCCTCGATTTACAGCCGTTCATTCGCAGGTAAAGACGGCGCTGAAAAATGGGGCTTGGGACCGTTGCGTGGCAGCATTCCCTAAGGTCACGTGATCGAAACGCAAGACGCTTAGCCACTGACTCGTTTTTATGACCGTGGCAGTGTCCCAGAGTCACATGGTCCCCTTTAGAGACCTTCTGACTAGCAAAGTCAAAGGGGAAGCCAGATTCACTTAACAACTGCGTGACCTGACTCAACCCTTGCGGCGATTCGCTTCACCACTCTGGCGAGAAAAGTCGCCAAAATGGGCCAAAAAACTCCTTTAGCAAATTATCTCCCTTAGCAACATAAATTGGGGGCTCAATTGTGGTTGTAAGTTGAGGACTGCCTGAAAAGGAGTTGAGGGAAGAAAGGAGAAAAGGGGCATTATCTGTTAGCCCTTTTGGTGCATTTTCAAGCTTTCTCATTAAGGCCTGTTTCTCAACATTGAAGATTTTAAGGATGTGCAGACTTCAACTCCCAAAGCATGGCTGGCTGGGGAATTCTGGGAGTTGAAGTGCCCACATCCTAAAGCCACCAAGGTTGACAAACACTGAACACAGGAAACTAAGATAGAGGAGAGCCAGGGAAGAGTTGAGGCTTTGGGGTTTTTGTTTTTTCTTTAGGCCCGGGGATGGCTGTGGCTTTTAGAAAAGGGAGAAGGCTAAGCTTGTTTTAACTGAGACGGGACTTAAGTCTTCTTCGTGAGATGCCCTGCTTTGTCACAAGTGAGTCCTTGATCATAGGATCAAAAGAAAGCTGGGGGGGAGGGGGGGGAGAGATTCTCATAAATTATCCCAAATGCACAACAGTCCTCATAAAGCTTCCAATTCCCGAATTCTCCAGAAGGCAAGTTTAAAATCCACAGCTTCGGAAATCAGCCCGAAGTGGGTTTTTCATCAAAATAAAATTTGGATGCTATGCTAAACCGTGATTTGCTCCAATCCTTTTTGTGCGCCGAATAAACTATTGGCTAGATTCACACCAAAGTCAAACCCTAAATCATTCTTTTCATTGGCAGGGATGGAGGTCTGCAAAGAGGAATTTGAAATCCATTCTACCCAACTCATGACACAAATCTGCATTCAACAGTTCAGGCTACCTCTTGATCCTTCCCTGCCCCACAATTTAAATCTAGTTAAAAGGCTACAGTCACAGAATTGAACACCCCAATTGCAGGTAGTCCTCAGTTTGCAACCATTCGTTTAGCGAACCAAAGTTATGATACCAAAAACCATGATTTACAACTGATTCCCACATGTAATGGTCACGGCATACTCACATGATTAAAATTCGGATACTTGGCAATTGGCAGGTATATTTGATGGTGGAATCATGTGATCACCATTTGTGACCTTCGCAGACATCTTCCAAAAAATAAAGTCAGTGAGGAAGGCCAGATTTGCTTAATGTCGGCATGATTCACTTAACAACCAAGGCAAAAGGGTCGTAAAATTGGGCACCAGTCACTTAACAACTGAAATCCTGCTCTTAGGTATGGTGGTAAATTGAGGACTACCTGTAAAACAAACATACAGGGAGTCCTTGACTTACAACCACAATCGAGCCCAAAATTTATGGTTGTTAAGTGAGAAATTTGTTAAATGAGTTTTGCCCCATTTTATGACCTTTCTTGCCACAGTTGTTAAGTGAATCACTGCAGTTGATAACGTTAGTAACCTAGTTGCTAAGTGAACCTGGCTTCCCCATTGACTTTGCTTGTCAGAAGGTCGCAAAAGGTGATTATGTGACCTCGGGACGTTGTAACGGTCATAAGTATGAACCAGTTGCCAAGTGTCTGAATTTTGATCACTTAATCATGGGTATGTTGCAAAGGTTGTAACTGTGAAAAATGGTCCTAAGTCACTTTTTTCAACGCCGTTGTAACTTTGAACGGTCACTAAACGTACCGTTGTAAGTCAAAGACTACCCGTACTTTAGAATCTGTTCACAAATCATTTGCAAAAAAGCATGTTTAGCAACTGAGCTTTCACTCCCGTATTCTTTTGCCTAAAGGGAGACTACAAAGAAACTAAAACATTTGCCATTATTCCAAGCCATTTGTTAGTTTTTGAAAACACAACAAATATGGTTGCGAGACCAAGATTTCCCTTCCACTAACTCACAAGTCACATCAGTGACCTAAGACTCCCTATATCCACCACCTTTTACACACATGAAAATGAGTGAATGGAAACACACACCGGGGAGGGAGGAGCACACACAAACACACACAGCATTTCATTAATAAAACTTTCTGGGATTCCTAAACAAAGCATGCACTGAAAAAGTAGAAGATGCAAACAAGAATATCATGGCTATGGATTCTCATTCATTCATACATTCATTCATTCTCTCTCTCTCTCACACACACACACACACACACACACACACACAGGTAAAGATGGAGGGGATAAGAGGGAATTTATTTTTTCGATTCTGGATCATTTTACGTCCTTTCAGGGGGAGAGAGGGGGAAGAAGAAAACGAAAAAAATAAAATAAAAAAATGAAACGTTTATAAGGATGGCGAATACATCTGCCCCCGAAGAAGGTGCATACCATGGCTACTGGTATTTCTCTGGATTCTTCTGGCATGTCTGATAAGGATAGGGCTGCTGCCTCCATGTTAGCCAGAGCACCTCCTGTCAGCTGCTCTGGAAGTCCTCGCCTTTCTGCATCAGCACTCTCCTTACTGTCAAAGAGGGAGTCAAGTCTACTATCCGCACTGCTATCCTCTCGGCAGTCTACACCACTGCTGTTATCTATGACCGCTTCATCTAACACACTAATATCCATCATGTCAATATCCTGCAAGTTATCCAAACTTGCTTCAATATCCTCCTGCAAAAAGAAAAAAAAAAGCCACATATATAATAGTTGCTGGGGTTCCGGCATAGAAGTCTTACGGAGCATCGTTCCGTACGTTCGTTCGCAATACCTGCCCATCTCCAGATTCGTCTTCAAGGCCATTGTCCTCTACTCCTTCTTCCTCGAGCCTCCGCCCTAAAAAGAACAGAATCCTTGAGCAAGCGCAAACACACACATATCTATCCTATCTGCCTATCATTCTATCTCCATATTTATCTCCACATCTATCTATCTCTCATCATCTATTTATGACTCCATAATCCCTTGCGGGGTAGAGTCTGGACAATGAAACGAAGCTGTTTACTGGCCAGATGCCCTGCCTGTTGCCAATGCAGAGTTTTGTTCAGCGAGAGAAATATCTGTCTCTACCTAGGATCGAACTCACAGCTTCCTGATTGTGAGGCAAGAGCTCCACCTCTAGGCCACCGCACCACACACACACCCATCCACCTATTTCTATCTACAAGTAGTCCTCAATTTACAATAGTTCATTTAGTTACCATTCAAAGTTACATCACTAAAAAAAGTGACGTATGACCATTTTTCACACTTACAACCGCATCCCCCATGGCCACATGATTTATATTCAGATGCTTGACAACTAACATTTATGATAATTGCAGTGTCCAGGAGCCAGGCATATACCTTTTGTGACCTTTTGATAAGCAAGGTCCATGGGGAAACTAAATCCATTAACAACCATGTTATTAATTTAACATGGCAGTGATTCACCTAACAAATGTGGCAAGAAAAGTCATAAAATAGGGCAAATGTCTCACTTAACATTAATCTGGGGCTCAATTGGGGTAATAGGTTGAGGACTATCAGTATTTAACTCTATCTATCTATCTCTTAAGTAACCTGGATCTATGCCATGAAGTTTTATACAGGTAGTCCTCAATTTACAACCACATTTGGGACTAGACGTTCAACAGTCAAGCAAAGTGGATATTAAGTGAGTCATGTCCAATTTTATGACCTTTTTGCCATAGTTGTTAAATAAATATGGCTTCCCCCACTGACTTTCCCTGTCAAAAGCTGGTTAGGAAGATCGTGAATAGTGATCACAGGACACTGTAACCATCATACATACATGCTGATTGCCAAGGGCCATTATTTTGATTATGGGGATGGCTGTAAACGTAAATATTGATTGTAAATCAGTTTTTTCAGTACTGTTGCAACTTCGGTTACTTAAAACTTATAAAAACTTATATCATTGTTTCTCAACCTTGTTGGCTGGAAATTTTGGGAATTGAAGTCTGCATGTCTGAAAGTTGTCAAGATTGAGAAACACTGAACTACAGAAAGAGTTTTAAATCCTTCTGTTATTTCCCTGAATGCAGCAAATGTTATGAGGCCATCAGTGTACCCAGGTCTTAAAACAAATCACTCAGCATTTGCAGAGCAGGAATTTGATATCTATTAACCAATTTTACCCTTCGCCTTTATCTATTTCCTTGTATACCTTTACTGCTTCTTTTTGGCACTTTCTTGGGGGTTATTTCGGACACCATTGGAATCTCATCAGGGTGTCCTCCTTCTTCCTCAATAGCCTGTTAGAAAGAGACAAAGTCAGCATGGTAAACAGAACAGTATTGAATTTGGCAGAAAATACCACAAAGGAAGAAGTGTAGTAAGCAGTGCTCCATACATGATGGCCATTGACTTAGAAAAGAATAGAACCCTTCATTGGCCCAGTGTGATTGGACACACAAGGGATTTCTCTCCAGTGCATATGTGTACATACAATCAACAAGAGATAAATCATTATCAGGCTCTTCCAGCTGACATCGCAGCAATATCGGACACAGGGAACAGGTCTCCACATTCCCTGTGCTGAGTTCTCCCTGTTTGTAGGCTCCAAGAGGAGCCAAATCTGCTCTGTAGGGGTGGTGAAGCTAAGGAGGGGTGCCTAGAGAGGTCATGGGAGGAATCACAACTCTCCTGCTGAACCCCAAGCTTTTTTCCCTCTATGCCACAGCAAGAAGAGGCAGCCTAAAGATGGCTGCCACAAAGCTAGGACAGCCGAGAAACATCTAAGCATTGTATTGGTGCAGAGTCAGTGAACAGTGTCTGGAACTGGGTAAGAAGAATCCTTTTTATCTAAAACTCATCCCCAAAAGAATATCCAGGAAAAGAGAGGCTCACTGCTATTTTTAAAAGCAGCGATTTAACATTTTGAGGAGAATTTTAAAATTGAAGGAAAAAGAATCAAAATCTTTAAAAATACAGAAAATTGGGCAGGCATTGTTTTGGACAGGCATTTCAAAATGCTGGAACTATTTACTTAAAAAAACTTAATATCAACTTTATATTTTGGATTGTTACCATTAACATTGGATAAAACTGGTTAATATTGAAATTCGACTTAAGAGTGCCACCTGCTGACAAAAGGAAAGCATAACACATTCCCGAAATCCTGGAAATACTTGGCTATTGGAGACTTAAATGTGAGAATAAAAAAAACATTATTATTAAAGTATGATTGGCATAAAAATAAAATATTGAAATATTTAATAATTAAATAATGAAATATTATAATTCAACCAAAATATGTGTACTATTACCAGAATGTAGTAACTATGATGAATATTATTTTATTTGTACTAAAATGTAGATAGAAAGGGAATATTTGTAAATATAATAGACGCATAATTAAAAATTAGAATAGGCATGGAAACTAGACGGGGGGGATTAATGGAATAAACATTTTTATATAAGGTGAAGTAATAACAAGAGGGGAAATTAGAACTTGAACGATGGTAGTATTAAGCATGTTTGAAAAATATGGTGATTGGCATAAAGATAACATTGAAATATTGAACAATTAAATAATGGAAGTTTATAATTTAACATAAATATGTGTATTATTATTAGATATGTCCGTTAAATGTAACAAATGATTGCTAATATTTTATTTGTAGTAAAAGGAATGACACTCAGAATATGGTGATTGGCATAAAAATAATATATTGAAATACTGAATAACTAAATAATGAAAGATTATAATTCAACCAAAATATGCACACTATTATCAGAACTATATAACCTTGTCAACTGTAATAAATATGAATATTATTTTATTTTCCACTAAAATATAAGACACCCATGTGCCACACTGTTCAGGCATTGATGTTTGTAAAAAATAAAAAAACTTAAATAAAAGAGAGATAAATCATTATCATAATCATAAAATACAATAATTATAAACCATAAAATACAAGACTCGGTGATAGATAGATGAGAAGCCGTGTTTCTCCTAAAATAAGACAGGGTCTTATTGTCTTTTGACCCCCCCAAAATAAGCACTTGGCCTTATTTTCAGGGAGGTGTCAAGTGTGGTCATCTAATGGCTGCTGCTATATTGCAATATTTCCGGGAAGAGCTTATTTTCAGGGGAGGGCTATTTTTAGCACATGCGCTCCAAAGTCCAATTAGACTTATTATCCAGGTAGGCCTTATTTTGGGGAAAACATGGTAAATAAAAGCAATCACCGTTATAGGTCTCAAAAATCCATCACAGCAGGTTGTGTCCAAAATGTCTGTCTGCCTTACGCAGAGTTTATTATTTTTATACAGTTTTAACAAGCAGAATAAAGCATAGACAGCAACAGCATCGTTATTGGTTCATTCCCTCTTTATTTCCCGTGTCAATCTTGAAGACCATCCCAGCCAGATTGGAATCTTCACATAACACAACAGTTCCTGGTAGTACCTGGCTCCACTAATTAGGTGAGGTCACAGATGTTGAGGTAACCAATCACTGAGATCATGGCAGTTTGCTGCACATGTCTGTACATAACCTTTGTATAACCTCTACACACCGTAAGTTATAAGATACAAAGAACAAATAGTCATAAGATGCTAAAGGTAATAGGAAAGATGAGGAGGATAATAGGAAATACAATCCCATTATGTGGTTTGACAACCTAGGCCAGCGATGCCGAACCTTTTTTGGCTCACATGCCATAAGTGGGGGGAGCACAGGGGGGTTGTGTGCGGGCATGTCGCACCCATGTGATGCGCGACACCCGCCCCAGTGCGCATGCGTGCATGACAGATGCTGCCCCCCCCATTTTTTGCATGCTTTTTTCACCCTCCCCAAGCTCCAGGGGCTTTATAGGAGCCTGGGGAGGGTGAAAACAGCTTCCCCCACTCCCTGGAGGCCCTCCGGAGGCTTCAGGGACCTTCAGGAGGCTTCCCCGAAGGCTCCAGAGAGCAAAAAATGACCTTACAAGCAAACCGGAAGTCTGTTTCCAAACGTCTGGTTTGCCCATAGGACTGGTTTTGTTTTGTGCTACAGAGGTTTCAGAGAATGCCTCTGGAGCCTGGGGAGGGCAAAAAATGGCTTTATAAAAGGCTGGATTCAGCTGACAGGGCAACGCCTCGTTTACCTTGACAAATGGCTCCGCATGCCACCTATGGCATGCGTGCCATAGGTTCGCCATCCCAGACCTAGGCCCTAGGTTGTGAAACTCGATTTCATTGAGGGCCATATCAGGGTTGTGTTTGATCTTGAGGAGCCAGGGTGGGTGTGCCCAGCTCGACGTCACCCGTGTCAGAGACACCTATTATAGCCCAAGCACTCTGCCAGCAAAAACAGGCTACCGAGCTCTGTTTTTGGCTGCGATGGCCTCCTGCAACCCTTTGCCAGCAAAAGGAGCTCGGGACGGCTGTACACAGCCCTCTCGAGCTCTGCGTTCGCTGGCAGAAGCAACGTGAGCCAGTCCTTCGCTGTTTGCAGGGTGGCCCCGTGGGGCAGATTTTAAGCACCCCATGGGCCAGATCCGGTCCCTGGGCTTTCAATTTGACACCTCCTGACCTAGGGCGTAAGATAAACGTTGTGGGAATTTTATCTCATGCCATATGGACAGGAAGAAAAAAGGCAGTGGCACTGAAGTGTGGCCTCTAGAAGTTTATAGAGAAAAGCCTGCATGACATTTTCTTCCTCCACAATCGCCTGAGGGACGTGTGCAGCTGTCGTTGATTTGCAGAAGAGAAAGTCGGGACGAAGATGGATTTCTGCCCCAACCCAGCATGGCTCAGACTACAGGTAGCCAAAATTTATGTTGATTAAGTGAGACATTTGTTATGTGAGTTTTGCCTCCATTTTACGACCTTTCTTGCCCACATTTGTTAAGGGAATCACTGAAGTTGTTAAGTGTGTCACACGGCTGTTAAGCGAATCTGGCTTCCCCATTGACTTTGCTTGTTGGAAGGTCGCAAAAGGGTAATCACCTGACCCTGGGAAACTACAACCGTCATTAATGTGAGTCAGCGGTCAAGCATCCAAATGCAAATCGCGTGACCCTAGGGATGCTGCACCAGTCATAAGTCACTTCTTTTTAGTACTTCTGTAACTGTACAGTCACTAAAACAACTGTTGTTAAGTCGAAGACTGCCCGCATTTCTGTTTATTTGCTTCCTAGAGGCAGCTCTCCCT
Source organism: Thamnophis sirtalis (assembly GCF_051295495.1). NCBI lineage: Eukaryota > Metazoa > Chordata > Lepidosauria > Squamata > Natricidae > Thamnophis > Thamnophis sirtalis. The sequence continues at coordinate 173,260,109 of NW_028261381.1, read as the reverse complement.
TCTTCTGCCTAGGGAGCAAAAACGTCTACATCTCTAGCACCAAGCATGACACAAACCGTTCAGCTCCATCAGGCCAAGACACCTCTCAGCCCAGCTTGTTCTTCCTCAGGCTGGACAACTGATGCCTCCAGGCAAACAGCAGATGGAGACATTTCCCTTTTGATGCTCTGCAACTGGCAGAGAGACACATTCTCAGCCTAGTGGGTAATCCTGAAACTTGAAGACCAATACCCTGATAGATAGGTAGTCCTCAACTTACAACAGTTCATTAACAACAGTTTACTGAGCCACAGTGGTGCAGTGGCAAAAGTGCAGTACTGCAGGATGCTTCTTCTGATCACCGGCTGCCAGCAGTTTGGCAGATCGAATCTCACCAGACTCAAAGTGGACTCAGCTTTCCATCCTTCCGAGGTGGGTACAATGATTGTTGGGGACAATATGCTGACTCTGTAAACCGCTTAGAGAGGGCTGGAAAGCACTAAGAAGCGGTATATAAGTCTAAGTGCTATTGCTATTTAGTGACCGTACAAAGTTACGATGACACTGAAAGGGGACTCATGACCATTCTTCCCAGTTACGACCGTTGCAGCATCCCTAGGATGTGATCAAAATGCAGATGCTTGGCATCTGGTTCATACTCATAACCGTTGCTGTGTCCCTGTCAACCCTGAAGCCATTTCTGGAGCAACTGCCACAGCTACGCTGCTTGGAGCTGTGGGAACAGGAGGGTGGGGGAATATAGACAGCTGGGGACTTGTAGCCAAAATAAAATTATTTATCCTGAGAACCAAGGACGTTCTAGGTATTGGGGAGAGATTGGACCATGTGATGGACATGGGGATTTTTTTGGAGGGGGGTGGATCTTTAGAGTTGGGTTTTCACCAGATGTGCCAATATAACATGCCAAATAAATCTGTGCTTTGAGGAACTCCTAGGCCTCAGAGTTTTGATTGCATTGGGTCTGTTAGTTGGAACCCTGACATTCCCAAGGTCATGTAATCCCCTTTTCCAAAATCAATGCAGAAGCCAGATTCACTCAACAATCGTATTACCAACTTATCAATGATTCGCTTAACAACTGTAGCAAGAAAGGTCGTAAAATGGGGCAAAACTGACTTAACAAATGTCTTACTTAACAACAGAAATCTTGGGGTCAATTGTCAACATAGGTTGAGGACTACCGCTACTGTCCCCTCTTAAAGAAATGTATCCAATCTTGTTTTCAAGCTATATTCTATGAGTAGCCATCATCATAATTCACAATAATAAACTCCAGAGATAAATTATACAAATGAGTCTAGGTTAAATCTTTTCCTAATCTTTTGCACTTCAATCATTTATCTTCTTCTATCTAACTAAGCTAAAGAGCTCTAAATCTTTTATTATAGATGGAAAAATCAGAGCCCACAATTTTTCTGGTTGGTCGGGTCACATGTTCTCCAGTTATGATGTAATTTTTCAAGCACAGCAACCAAAACCGCACTGTATTCAACATGCAAACCCTCCACACACAAGGGTGGTGACATTTTAAATTCTTTCCTAATCACTATATTCTTGGCTATGAAACCTTTTCTTAATGAGAGATACCTTAGACCAGTGGTCTCCAACCTTGGCAACTTTAAGACCTGTGGACTTCAACTCCCAGAGTTCCTTAGCCAGCTTTGCTGGCTGAGGAACTCTGGGACTTGAAGTCCACAAGTCTTAAAATTGCCATGTTTGGAGACCACTGCCTTAGACCACTTCAATATATACAGGTAGTCCTCAACTTACAACCTCAATTGAGCCCCAAATTTCCACCCTTTTTGAGTTCGGACTGGCAGCAACGGTGGTGGGTGGGTTGGGGGGATGGCTTCATGTGCGCATCCTAGCTCCAGTGCCAGCGCAAATGGAGCTTCACGTATTCACCCACCGCTTGCGCAGCCCAGTTCCCAACAGGCCATGGACCAGGATCAGTTCACAGTCCAGGACTTGGGTTCCCCTATTTTAAAGCATGGGTGTCCAACCTTTTGTCTTGTTTGGGCCACATTGAGTGAAGAGGAATTGTCTTTGGATGCGTATAAATACATATAATATAGTTAATATATATATATATATATATAAGTAATAAACTTATTTACTTTTTTCTATTTTTTTACAAATATTTTGTGGGGCCGCATTACTTGCCAATGTGACCCATGCACTGCAAGTTGGATGTGCTTGTTTTGAAGACATCTATTACGGCATTTTCTGCTGATTCCTATCTACAAGATCAATATTCAGATGTGAAACAAGAGAATGGAAAGAATCCTGAAAAAGATTTAATTTGACTTTGGGATAATTATTTTTCCCCCTGACCTACCATGGTTTGAAGATTACTACTTAAAATACAGGGACCAATTCTGGTTTTGTTGTTAATTTATAGGAATCTGTCAAGTTACAAATAAAAAGGAGAGGAAGAAAAATGTAAGCACCAGGTGACATTTCTAATGTTACATTGCTTATCTCCCACAGTTGCTACTAGGTTTCATGTACCACAAACTAGAAAAGCTAATAGGCCGCTGTTTTGTTTTTGCTGTGACTGCAGCAATTGAAAAGGGGTAGTTGAGAAAAATAAAAACAATGTACCCCAATAGCAATAGCACTTAGACTTACCGGTATATACCGCTTTACAGTGCTTTACAGCCCTCTCTAAGATGTTTACAGAGTTAGCATATTGCCCCCAACAATCTGGGTCCTCATTTTACTGACCTCGAAAGGATGGATGGCTGAGTCAACCTTGAGCCTGGTGAGATTAGAACTGCCAAATTGCACGCAGCCGGCAGTCAGCAGAAGCATCCTGCAGTACTGCACTCTAGCCACTGTGCCACCATGGCTCAAATGCAAGAAATGGAATTGTTATCATTCAATCAGCAGCCTGAGTCATATCACCCACTAACCATTAATATAGGTGTGTCCAACCTTGGCAACTTTTAAGACTTGCAGACTTCAACTCTCAGAAATCCCTAGCCAACAATGGCTGGGGAATTCTGGGAGTTAAAGACTGCAAGTCTTACAGCTGCCAAGGTTGAACAACCCCTGCCATAATATGATTTCCCTACTTTGGTTACAGAATGTTAGTTGTATGAAGCCAATGTAGTTGAGGCAGGGAGCAGACATTAGCCAAGTCTCCCCACCAAAAGCTAAGTAGGATCGACCTTCTTTGTGCTTGCATGGGAGACCACCAGGAAAGCCTAAAGCTGCCAATCAGAATGGAAAACCAGAAAAAAAAACACACAAAGATGGCAAAATCAAAGCCCTCCTCTCCTGTACTCTTCGTTAAGATGACTACATGGACTGCCTCTCCCTGAGATCCAGCTGGATTTGAATCTTTCCCTCTCCTGAAACCAGAATAGGTTGGGAGACTTATGTAGCTCCTTTACTGGTCAAAATAACAGAATTGGACCTTGGAGGTCTTCTAATCCAACCCCCTGCTCAAGCAGGGGACCCTATACCCGTGATAGTGAACCTATGGCACGCATGTCGCCCAAGCTCAGCTCCACTGTTTATGCGTGTGCGCCTCCCGACAGCCAGCTGATTTTCTTGTCTCTGCCGCGCATGTGGGGGGGGAGCGCATGCAGGAGATGCACACGCTTGCGTGGGAGGGGAAGTTGCACACACATGTATGGGGGGAGTGCAGGGGGGTGCAACATTCATCCCCCGTGGCCCATTTATGGTCCCAGGAGACTGCAGAGAAGCCTACTAGGCCCAAAGCCATCACTGCCCTATATCATTTCAGATAAATGGCTCCTTAAAAACTTTTAGTGATGGGAGCACCCACGAATGCTGAAGGCAAGCCATTCCGAAATGGATCTTAAAACCTGGCTGGGAGATAACATGAAGATGCATGTATTATATACAAGATGGTTTATAGGTGGGTGGCACTTCCCCCCAACGAGGTTAGCCAAAATGTTTCCTGGGTTTTCCCCACTGTGTTGGAAATGTGGAAGAAGGGATGGCACATCCTACCATATTTGGTGGTCCTGCACTGAGGTCACGAAATACTGGGGAAAGAGGTTACCGGGGCAAGCATGGAATGGAAACCCGAGACTTTTTTTACTAAGCATAAAACCAGAAAACATGAGTAAATCTATATGGCATTTGAGCCTACATATAATTGTGGCCACAAGAATAACGTATGCGCAATTTTGGAAATCTACTACCATACCATCGGAAGATGCCATAATTAAAAAGATTTATGAATGTGCAGAAATGGACAGAATGGCGGGTTGGCTGAGGGACAAAGGAGAAACGGAACATTATCTTAGCTGGAACCTATGGTATATGTGGGCGACAAGGAGAACAGCAGGGACTTAAAACAGGGAAAGTTAAATAGCAGCTGTTAACAATGGGAACTAAAAGTGAACATGGGTATTGTAATAGATCCCTGAACTTTGTAAGGAGAAGATGCTGGTTAGAGACTAAACAATGAGGAAGGGGAAAAAAAGTTGAGCTGTGAATGACTGTCATGGGGGGGGGGGTTGTTTAAAGTTGCATTTGTATTTGTATGTCTTATTTTAAAAAAAAGTATAACCAATAAAGATTATTTGAAAAAATAAAAGATGCATGTATTAGACACAAGGGGGAAATAGCCTGAGATTAAACTATTATTGAGAACCCAGATTGTTGGGGGCAATAGGTTGGCTCTATAAACCGCTTAGAGAGCGCTGTAAAGCAATGTAAAGTAGTATATAAGTCTAAATGCTACTGCAATTAATCGTTTGGAAAACCTAACTTGAACGGAGTTACACCAAGCTTCCATTCCATTTGTTAAAAGATGAATATTTCAGTTACACCAACATAACTTGTTGGTATAATTCCCCTGAAAACAGTGATAGTAACAGGCAATTCTCAGGCGATGAGGATTCAAACAGCAGCCACGAATTCTACAGGAATCCCTCAACACACGGTTCCGAGGGCGACTCTTCAGTTTTTATAAAGTCTACGTTCCGCCAAATCCCGGAGGCGAAAAGTTGCGCTGCGGCGCATGCGCAGAGGATTTAACCCCTTCGGCCCCCGCCAGCCCTTCCCGAGAAGGCTCCGCGCTCTTACCTTCCGGAGCCGCTCGAGAAGGACGCTCTTGTTGCCTCCGGTGTCCAGGTTGCGCTGCTTCAACTCGGCCCGCAGGTCGATCACCCTCAGGTCGCTCAGGCGCCGCCGGGTCATCCCGCCTCCGGAGCTTTCCGAGTCGCCACCGCTGAGGGAAACCGTCGCTTCTGCGGCGAGCCCGGCCTGATTCTCTGCCGCCATAAGGAAAGACTATGGAGCAGAAGGGGGAAAAAAACACAACGGCTTCTCGCGCAAAAGTTTGACTCTCAAAAAAAAATAATACCGAATTAAGCCCCTCCCCCGCAAAAAAAACTTTAAAAAAAACAAATTTCTGTAAACTGTAACGTCTATGCGGGGCGCGCGAGCGCTCCCGGCACGCATAAAATGGCGGGCGAGCTTCTCTTTCTGAGCATGCGCAGAACTGGCCTGGTGAAGGATCACTGCGCATGTGCGTTCTGATTGAACACCCCTATTGGGGAAAAGAGGCGGGCGGGGCGAGTGCGCGCGCGCGCGCGCGACGTGGTAGAATGGCAGAAGAAAGCGACAAGCGGGGAAACGAAAGAGAGCCCGGGAGCGCATGCGCCCTGAACATAACTTTGCGCCCGCCTTGGATGCGATTAAATATAGGGAGCTGAGAACGTATCTATGTGCGCATGCGGGCGTTTTTTGGTGGGGGTTTTTTTCCTGTCCTTGCCTGATTAGGGAATGGTGCTGACTAAAAATAGAATTTCAAAAATGTGCAAATAGCCTCCTTTTCTCTAGACTTAGCCAAACACAAATCCTGCAATCATTATTCATATGTTTTAGTCTCCAGGTCCTTAGCTGCTCTTTGCACTTTTTCCAAACTCTCAACATCTTTTTTTATTTTGTGACCAAAACTGGATGCAAGATTCCAGATGTGATCTTACAGTAGAAAGTTAACACCCTCTCCTAGAAGAAGGAAATATTTTGAGAAATATTTTTTAAAATATTATATTTCCCTGGATGAGAAATTGAGAAACATGTTCTTTTAGAGGGAGAAAGCAGACCCCACCTTTAATAGCCCACAGCAGATGTCAGCACTTAAGTGACAGAGCTTATTGAGATCTAGGTAGCTCTATTCATAGGCAAAATGCTGCAGACAAATACTTTAGGCAGAAATCTATTCAAGACAGGATATTTTGAAATTCCCTGCAGCAAAGTCTGAATAATGGTAGGATTAGCCCTCAGCCACAATAGGAATTACACAAGGCCCTTGATTGCATCACCCTCACAAACTTCAACCAAACTTCAACCTGGGAGTTCAGACAACCTACAGAGCCAGCTATGGCCCCTACATGACCCCATGACAACAGCCAATAGAATACATGTTCTTGCACAGGAACAGGAAGCTCAAGTGCAAAGCCCAAGAGAGGGTATAACACCAGGGGTGGGTTTCAAAAATTGTTCGAACCTACTCTGTGGGTGTGGCCTCCTTTGTGGGAGTGGCTTGCTGCCCATGTGATCGGATATGAAGATGCCGACGACACTTGTCAGAACCACCTTAAATTATCTCACACACAGCACTGGCATGCATAAGAATATGTTGTAAACTTGTTTTTTAAAAGGCATCTTTGGTTTGCGTTAAAACAACTTCAACACACGCAATGTTCTGATTGCACCACAAACACAGTAGTCATCCTTACCTTTCACAGAGGCACTGAGTTTTATAAATATGAGCATGATAGTCAGTGGTGGGTTTCAAAAAAATTTGGAACCTCTTCTGTAGGTGTGACCTGCTTTTCAGGTCCACTGGTGGAACCTCTTCTAACTGGTTCAGTAGATTTGACAAACTGGTTCTACCAAATAGGTGCGAACTGGTAGGAACCCACCTCTGTATAACACCCACATCTCAACTCTATGTGGTCAGCTGCACCAGAACTCATGTGGTTCTGTTCATCATTAAACCATCTTTCCAATCAGTTTCCATGTTTCTAGCATCCTTCTCCCGGCTTGGAACCAAACCAGATGGATATTTCTCCCAACATTGCTAAGGCTTTATAAAGCTGTATTAATACCTCACAAGGTTTTGATTCTCCGTATACAACCAGGGATTGCATTGGCTTTTTTGTCTGCTGCCTCACACTGCTTGCTCATGTTTAAGCGATTGTCCACTAGGTCTCCAAGGTCCATCTCGCAGTTACTGTTTTTGAGCCAGGTTTCACCTAATCTGTCCTTGTAACTGGTTTTTCCTGCCCAGGTGTATGAATATGAATATGCTTGGTCATTTAAGACTTTTTTCTGCAAATAAAACTGATGGGGGCAGGAGGGGGGTCTGTCTGAATGCAGGTAGCTCTCGACTTACAACATCCATTTAGTGACCGTTCAAAACTACAACGATGACTTACAACTGTTTTTCACACAACCATTATAGTATCCCTATGATCACATGATCAAAATTTGGACACTTGGCAACTGTCATGTATTTATGGCAGTTGCAGTGTCCCAGGCCAATGGGATCCCCTTTTGACACGCAAAGTCAATGGGGAAGCCAGATTCACTTAAAAACCTTGTTACTAACTTAACAACTGCAGTGATTCACATAACTGTGGCAGGAGAAGTAAAATGGGGCAAAATTCACTTAACAACTGATTTGTTTAGCAACGGAAATTTTGGTTCCGTGGTGGTCATACGTCGAGGACTACCTGTGACTGTTTTCAATAACAAGGAGCAGCTTTGATTAATGTCTCTAGTTTCTTTGAAGCAACAAGACTCTGATTTCTGATAAGCATTTGAAACTCCAGACATGAGAAATGTCCCGAAAGTTTAACTTTAATAACCAAAAAAAACCCAAAAAACAATATGGGAAACACACCTCCTGAATATGCAATTAGACATTAACAGATCATGCTACCAATATTATGGGATACGCTGAACGTTTATATATTGCAGCGATAGTGAACCTTTTTTGGCTCCCGTGCCATAAGCGGTGGGAGCGCAGGGGGGTCGTGCGCGGGCGTGCAGCACCCATAATGCAATGTGCGACACCACCCCCAGAGGGCATGCGCGCATGACATGCGTGACACCCACCCCCCATTTTTTGCATGCTTTTTTCGCCCTCCCCAGGCTCCAGAGGCTTTATAGGAGTCTGGGGAGGGTGAAAACAGCCTCCCCCGCCCTCCCTGGCTTCAGGAGCTTCCCTGAAGCCTCCGGAGCGCAAAAAACCAGCCCTACGGGCAAACCGGATGTTTGGGAACGGTTTGCCCATAGGGCCGGTTTGGGGGAGGCTGTTTTCGCCGCCCCCAGGCTCCTATAAAGCCTCTGGAGCCTGGGGAGGGTGAAAAATGGCTTTAAAAAAGGCTGAACTCAGCTGGCCAGTGTGCACATGCGCGCTAGCCAGCTGACAGGGCAATGCCTCGCGTGTCCTGACAAATGGCTTGGCATGCCACCTGTGGCACACGTGTGCCATAGGTTCGCCATCCCAGGTATATTGAATAGTTGCTGAGCATGCTCTATAGATGCTTGATGACTCAAATGAAGCTGGCCAATTGAACAACACATTCCAAAACCCCATATGTTTTGAGCTCTCAAATAATGAATAATATTAAGTGATTTTTCTCACCTTGTACCTATGGGAGACCTCAGATGGCATTTAGCAATAGCACTTGAAGCAGTCTACCAGTTCAGAGTGCTTTACAGCCCTCTCTCTCTAAGCAGTTTACAGGTGTGGGAAGTTATCACCCAGCCCTCTCCCAGAAAAAATGAAATATCCTAGGAAATATTGAAAAGGCAGAATATTTATCTGGATGTGAAAAGAAAGAAACATGCTTTAAAAGACAGAATAGTTGCCTGTAGCTTCCTGCCCACCCCCACTTTGTCAATGGGCCATTGAGATGGCCAGGCTAGCCCACTTTACATAATAAAGACTTCACCAGCAGCTACAGAAAGGCATGATAATATACTCAACTGACCACAAGGCATCTGAGAACTCATCACAGCCTAGAGAGTAGCCCCCTGCATGGCACCATGGGATTCTGACAACCAGTCAGAATACATTTCTTACACAGGAACAGGAAACAGAGAGGTGGGACTAAACAGGGTATAAAAAACCTAGCAAGCCCCTTCCTCAGCCCTTCTCTTCCTCTCCATCAACATTGAAGCACGTGATCATCTTTTCTGTTCAGGGCTCAAGCCACGTGACCCTGTCCAACAATAAACCATCTTTCCAAGCAGCCTCCATGTCTCCAGTGTCTTCTTCCCCACTTGGAGCTGAACCCAGAAGGACATTTCTTTCAACACAGGGTCAGCATATTTTCCCCAACAATCTGGGTCCTCATTTTACCGACCTTGGAAGGATGGAAGGCTGAGTCAACCTTCAGCGGTCAGGATTGAACTCTAGGCAGCGGGCAGAGTCACCCTGCAATACTGTGTTCTAAGCAATGTGCCACTGTGACTGAATGATGGGTGGGCAGACAGACAGACAGACAGGCATATATGTATGTATGTATGTATGTATGTATGTATGTATGTATGTATGTATATCCACTACATCACCATCATTAGTGCCAGATGAAACCGTGCCCAAGGACAGCAACCTCAGGAAGAAGGAGTAGGAGGAACTGGGCCTGAAGGAGGAAATGGGGATTATGTGGAAAGTAAAGGCCAAAGTGGCTCCAGTGGTGGAAGAAACTAATAATATTAAAATTTAAAGCAATTAATCCCTTTTAATAATGTAAACAATACAGCTAGAAGACGAACAGAGATAGATGCAAGCATTTCATATTGATGCATAATAATATTATAATAATATATTAGCAATAGCACCTCGACTTTATATACCGCTTCATAAGTGCTTTAAGCCCTCTTTAAGCAGTTTACAGAGTCAGCCTCTTGCCCCCAACAATCTGGTCCTCATTTTACTGACCGAAAGAAGAGCACGCTCCTGTCAGTGGGCAGAGTTAGCCTGCAATACTACATTCTAAGCACTGTGCCACCATGGCAGATAGGTAGGTAAGTAGGTAGGAAGATGGATAGATAGGATAGGATACATACACTATATTGCCAAAAGTATTCGCTCACCTGCCTTTACTCGCATATGAATTTACTGTAAGTAACCTCCCATTCCTAATCCATAGGCTTCAATATGACGTCGGTCCACCCTTTGCAGCTATAACAGCTTCAACTCTTCTGGGAAGGCTGTCCACAAGGTTCAGGAGTAAGGTGACCAGATTTTCAGATTGGTAAAGAGGGACACCTTTGACCGGGGGGGAGGGGGGGGCTTGATTAAAAATTTGATACGGAGCAACAAAATGTTTCATACAACGCAAAAGTAGTATTGTAATATATTTTTTTATTTCAACATAACTACAATTTACAAATATAAATTGTAACTGTGTGCCAAACATCAAAATTTTGATCACGTGACCATGAGGATGCTGCAACGGTCGCTAAGTGTGAAAATGGTCATCAATCACTTTCTTCAATGCCGTTGTAACTTTGGTCACTATACCACCTTTCTAGCCACACTTCTTAAGTGAATAACTGCAGCTGATAAGTTAGTAGCATAAGTGAATCTGGTTTCCCCATTTGACTTTGGCAAAAGGTGATTACATGACCCCAGGACACTGAAATCATCATAAATATGAATCTGTTGTCAAACATCAAAATTTTGATCATGTGATCATGAGCATGCTGCAACGGTCGCTAAGTGTGAAAATGGTCATCAGTCACTTTTTTCAATGCCATTGTAACTTTGGTCACTAAGCCCATTATACCACCTTTCTTGCCACAGTTCTTAAGTGAATAACTGCAGCTGGTATTTTGTATTTTGGATAGAATCTTTTTTTAAATAGCCTAAGACAATTTAAAAAAAGAATCCACACAGAATAAATTGAAGTAAAACATTTCAAACTATTCTTTCTATGCACAATATATTTCAAAGTATTGTGCAAAGAATTTTTAAACATGGTTTCACTTCAATTTATTTTGGATAGAATCTTTTTTTAAATAGTCTAAGACAATTTAAAAAAAGAATCCACACAGAATTTTTAAAAATCCTATGCACAATAAATAAAATATTATTTTAAAATACATTAAAAAAATAAAAGAAAAAAACCCAGCTCACCTACTAGCAGGCTTGCACTCCAAGTAAACCCAGAATGATGTAGATGTTAATACAAAGAACTGAGCAAATTGAGATGGTGAAATTAGTCAGGGAAATATTTTTCAAAGAAACTTTGCCACCATTTTTCGGAGCAAACCTCCAACCTCCATGCCCCTCCTCTCCGGAAAATCCAGGAAGTAACACTCGCAACCTCTCTAGCCATTTCCTGGAGCTCTATGGTACTTGGTCATTTTTTCTTATAAAAGAGAATAAAAGGGGCGGGGGGGTCCATTTTGTTGCTTTAACGTTTTAATATCTTCAATGAAAGTACTGAGACAGAGAGAGAGGTTAGACAGGGTGTCTTTTGTCTTGCCCCGGTTAGGATTTCTTAAGCAAATCCACTGGGCTTTCAACATGAAGCCAGAAAATCGGGACTTTTTTAAAACGGCCCAGGCCATGAGAAAAATTGTTATAAAGCGTGATTGTCCCACTTAAAACGGGACGTCTGGTCATCTTATTCAGGAGTGTGTTTATGGGAATTTTTGACCATTCTTCTGGAAGAGCATTTATGAAGTCACACACTGATGTTGAACGAGTTTATGTGGCCTACCACTTCGTAGCTGAGTTGCTGCCGTTCCCAAACACTTCCACGTTCTTATAATACAGCTGACAGTTGACTGTGGAATAGCAGCAATAGCAGTGGACTTATATACCGCTTCATAGGCCTTTCAGGCCTCTCTAAGCGGTTTACAGAGAGTCAGCATATTGCCCCCAACAATCTGGGTCCTCATTTTACCCACCTCGGAAGGATGGAAGGCTGAGTCAACCCTGAGCCGGTGAGATTTGAACCACTGACCTGCTGATCTAGCAGTAGCCTGCAGTGCTGCATTTTAACCACTGCGCCACCTTGGCTCTTAGAATATTTAGGAGAATATTTAGGAGCGAGGAAATCTCACGACTGGGTTTGTTGCACAGGTGGCATCCTATCACAGTTCCACGCTGGAATTCACTGAGCTCCTGGGAGCCACCCATTCTTTCACCAAAGTTTGTAAAAACAGTCTGCATGCCTACGTACTTGATTTTATACACCTGTGGCCATGGAAGGGATTGGAACACCTGATTCTGATTATTTGGAGGGGTGAGCGAATACTTTTGGCAATATAGTGTAGATGAAATAGACAGATGGATGATATAGACAGATGAGACAGGAGAGAGAGATTAGATTAGATAGGTTGGTTCCCTGCCCCCCCCCTCGCCCTGCTGAGCTGTCAAGCCACAAAGGTTGGAGACTCTTATAAGTGGAATACAACATCTGACAAAAAAATAAGTTTGATGAGGGGGGCTAGAAAACCAAATATCCTGATTGGGGTCCCTCACCAAATAAATCCCTGAACCTATTTTTTCTTATGCTTGTTGTATATATGTTGTTGTATTACTTTTTTTTTTAACACTGTAAACAGTGGTGGGTTTCAAAACGTTTTAGTATCTTCTGTAGATGTGGCCTACTTTGTGGGAGTGGCTTGCTGGCTATGTGACCAAGTGGGAGTAGCTTGGAAGTCATGTGACTAGGTGGGCGTGACCAACTTGTAAAATGTGGTAAAACTCACTTAACAACGCTCTTGCTCAGCAACCAAAATGTTGGCTCAGGAACTCTGGCATTGAAGCATGCAAGTCTTAAAGCTGTCAAGTTACAAGATCCTTGCACCCCTAACCCTTTAGAAAAAAAACCTCTCGGGGTGTTCAAACTTGAAAGCTTTAAGACTTGTGGACTTCAACTCCCAGAATTCCTCATCTCGCTCTTCATCTTGATGACGTGCGGACAAGTGGGGGAAGGGAACTGGAACCGGTTCTAAAGGACACTGTAGATTTGTGAAACCTCTTCTATAGAAGAGGTCAGAACTGGCAGGAACCCAACCCTAACTGTAAACTGCCCAGTCAGCTTGTGACAGCAAATGAATGTAATAATACATGAATGAATGAATGAATGAATGAATGAATGAATGAATGAATGAATGACAAATAAAATAAACCACCCAGGTGACCCTGATGATACAGATAAACCTCCAAGTGGCCTCAAGGACTCTCTAAAAGGATGCAAATAACCAGCTGTCTGCAAGGAATATAAATCCTCTTCCATTCCTCACCATCCAGTCAAAACTGAAGAAGCTTCTTGGATGAGAAGCGAAACGTCTTCAAAGAAAAATCAGAAAGTCCAGTGACCTGGATGACTGAGAATCTCCATAGACATTTAAACAAATACAATAGAAAAAAGCCTTAGGAGATTCCAAAAATCCTGGTGCTCCAGAGTTCAGGTGGTCCTCGATTTATGACCACAACTGAGCTCAACATTTCTCTTGGGAAGTGAGACAGTTGTAAAGTTGTTGAGTTTCGCCTCAATTTGCAACTTTTCTGGCCACAGTTGCCAAGTGAATCACTGCAGTCGTTAAGTGAAATCTGGTGTGTCGTCCCCCCCCCCCCCCCGCAAAGATTTTGCTCATTAAAGTCACAAAGTCACATGACCCCGGGATCCGTCATAAATATGAACCAGTCACCAAGGATGCAAATGCAAATCACATGACCACGGGGAGGCTGCAATGGCCATAAGTGTGAAAAGCAGCCGTAAGACACTTTTCTCAGTGCCGTTGTAACTTCGAGCGGTCACTAAATGAAAAGGCCCCACCCCAAGAAATTAACAATTAGCAATTTAATAAATTTATATGCTGCCCAAATCCCGTAGGATTCTGGGCGGCTTACAGAAACAAAAATAAAAATAAAAGTTAAAGTAAAGAAAAGATACAATTTAAAAAACGACACACCAAACATTCCGTTTAAATGGGGCTGGAACTTGATCAACAGCCCCAGGCCTCCAGGAAACATGGAGGTCCAGCCACTTGAATTCAGTGTTTCTGAAACTTGGCGATTTTAAAGCACGTGGGCTTTAACTCCCAGAATTCCCCAACAGAGACGGGGAAACTCTGCTGTAACTTGCTTAGCTCTATAGGGGTGGAAGGGACGCCACGACCCGCTCGCGCGTGCGCACCGGCTTCCCGCGCGCTCCCTCCCGCCATCCCTCCCGTGCGCGCGCACTCTTCGTGACTCCGCGAGCCTGGCGAGTTTCGGCGTGCCGCGCGTGCGCAGGCTGCTCCCCTTCCTCTTCAGTCCTGTCTTTCACCCCCCCCTTCCTTCCGCGCAGGCGCAGCTTGAGCGACCCTCTCCCGAGGCCGTGCTTGTCTCTCGGTGTTAGGCCTTCCCGCCATTTTGTCTGAGGGGGAGAAAGAACCGGGCCGTAGACAGAGGGGGAGGGGGGCGGCCGCGGCGAGGGGGAAAAAAAACACAAAATAAAAACACGGGAAGCCGTATATATATATTTTTGCTCCGACGCCGTGATTTTTGCCCCGAGACTCGTTTCGGTCGCTTCATGTGAGGAAAAGCGGCGGCGCCTGGAAGCTCTCGCGGATGGCGGAGGGGGCGCAAGGGCCGGCCGGGCCGGTTGGCGAGGACGAGGCGGCAGCGACCACAGCGGCGGGGCTGGAGGCTCCTTCAGCGGGCGGCTCTGGGGCGACTCCCGCGACCTCGACTCCTCGGCGGCGCCTGAGCGACCTGCGGGTGATCGACCTCCGGGCCGAGCTGAAGCGCCGCAACTTGGACACGGGGGGCAACAAGAGCGTCCTCCTCGAGCGGCTGCAAAGCGTAAGCTTCCCGGCCGCCGCGCGGGGAAGGAGCGGGGGAGCTCGGGACCGAGGACTACTAGGCCCATCCCGGCAGCGTCGTGAAGTGGGGGTTCGCTGAAGGCAGCCTTCCAGGGATTACAGTTCCCATCTACCAGCCTGGCGGATGGTGGGGGTTGAAGTGCTGTCTCTGTGGAGGCAGCTTTCCATAGAATACAACTCCCATCAGCCAGACTTGGGGGTGATGGGGGTTGAAGTGCTATCTCTGTGGAGGCAGCCTTCCTGGACTACAACTCCCATCAGCCAGCCTTGGGGATGATGGGAGTTGAAGTGCTGTTTCTGTGGTGGCACCGATTCCCATCAGCCAGCATTGGGGATGATGGGGTTGAAGTGCTGTCTGGATGCAGCCTTCCGGGGACTACAACTCCCATCAGCCAGCCTTGGGGATGATGGGGGTTGAAGTGCCATCTCTGTTGAGGCAGCCTTCCAGTGGCACCGATTGCCATCAGCCAGCCTTGGGGATGATGGGGTTGAAGTGCTGTCTCTGGAGGCAGCCTTCCAGGGACTACGACTCCCATCAGCCAGCCTTGGGGATGATGGGAGTTGAAATGCTGTTTCTGTGGAGACAGCCTTCCAGGGACTACGACTCCCATCAGCCAGCCTTGGGGATGATGGGAGTTGAAGTGCTGTTTCTGTGGAGACAGCCTTCCAGGGACTACGACTCCCATCAGCCAGCCTTGGGGATGATGGGAGTTGAAGTGCTGTTTCTGTGGAGACAGCCTTCCAGGGACTATAAATCCCATCAGCCAGCCTTGGGGATGATGGGGGTCGAAGTGCTGTCTCTGTGGAGACAGCCTTCCAGTGACGATTCCCATCAGCCAGCCTTGCGGGGATAGGAATTGAGACAAGCACTAGAAAGGAGGATTTAAAGCAGCCTTCCAGACATGACAGATTACAATTCCCATGTACCACTTGGGAGGATGATGGGAACTGAAGCCCCGTCTCACCGGAGGGAAGGACTCAAGCAGCCTCACAGCACAGAGTGGACTTCAACTCCCATTGTCTATGGAGATATCAGTCATCTAGGTCATGCTTGTCCCAAAGGTATCTTTGGTACAACTTCCATTATTAGCCATTTTCTGAGGTTGAGCTCATTCTCCCTGGAGGGCAGCATTCAAGGCAGCCTTGCCCCAACTTGCTGGTCTTCCAGAGAGGAAACATTACACCACCTGTCAGCCAGGTTTAAGGGCCGTTGAGAATTGAATCCATCCACAGGAGGACAGGGGTTGAGCTAGCCTTAGCTTCCAAAGAGGGGCTGCATCCCCATCCCACAGCCTTTTCCCCGCTGAGAATGATGGTTAGCATCTAATCCAAAGTCACTGGATCTGGATGGGGTGTTAAAATCAAAAGGGGGAAGTGATTTGAGGGGAAGTCAAGATGGGTCAATGGGAATGTAACTTAACACAGGCCCTTTGGTTCAGCATCCTTTATTCTGTTGGAAAGCCCTGTGCATCACAGCCTTTTCTTAATGTCTGGAGATTCTCAGTCTTCCAGGTCATGGTTGTCCCAAAGGTGCTTTTTTTCAAGAGGCAACTAAACTTTTGGATTTTTTTTCTTTGAAGTCATTTCACTTCTCATCCAAGAAGCTTCTTCAGCTCTGACTGGATAGTGAGGAATGGAAGGATTTTTACTCATTGCAGGCAGCTGGTCATTTACATTCTTTGAGAGAGTTGTTGAAGCCATGTTATCTGAATAGTCACCTGAGTCCATTCCCCACCATCTAGTCCGAGCTGAAGAAGCTTCTTGGTTGAGAAACTGAAGGAAACTTCTTCAAATAAAAAACTGGAAAGTCCAGTTGCATCTTGAAAAAGACCTTTGGGACATAGTCTTCTCTTGTTCCTAGCAGTTAATGATGTATGGTAGGATTTGCAGTGTATATAGTAGACCAATTTTGTAATCATGATAAATCTCCCTAAGGAGAGATCAGCTGGATCAAGCAAAAGGCTCTTGTTATCTTGCATCTTGTTTTCTGCAAAGCCTCTGGGAAGACTACCAGTAGGATACAAATGTTTAGTACTTTCTAGCTCCTATTTTCAGCAACTGGAACTTGGAAGTGGTTATACCTTAATAGCCTTAATTTTTGTGAATTTGGGTCTTTCTCTGCTTTTAATATTGCATCATTTACCGTAATTTAGGTGGGTGAACTTGCATTCTGGTACAGTGAAATCTATGGAGGAAAAGGCTAACTAAAAATCTAGTAAGCTAAGGCATAGGCTTCCTGAATTCATTGCTCTTCATAAGGCTATATTATCATTCATATGAAGGTTTCAAAAACTACTGTTCAGTAGCCTCCAGAATCAGAGGCATTCTGCCATCACTGAATACTAATTTCAGAGTACGATGTCTCTAAATCTTACACTAAAAGGTCTGTAGGAAACACTGGGAACCAAGAATGATGATTGATTCAACTGGCTCCATTGAAATTAGCAACAGCAATAAGTAGCAATAGTTAAAACAAAGAATGGATCCTAAAGAGAATGGAATGAATAAAAATGTATGCTCTATTTGATGTTTGTTTTGGTGTAGTTTATGATCCTGTTTCTTTCAGTAGCTATTTATCCCTCCTTTTTAATATATCCCTGTGGAACAGCAATGGTTAATATGAATGTGATCGCGGTTGTCTTGTTGGGTGTTTGGTCAGATTCAGCAGAATAAAGTTAGGAGATGAAGTAGGCAAATTATTGACAGTGAAAGTATAAATGGAAAATGTGACTTTGGAACTGGAAAGGGAGAAGGAAAGCCAGAGCATTCTGCAGAGGAGAAGGGACTGCTAAGTGAGGGAAATAAGAAAAGTACGGCTAGAACTAATTTATGTGGAAAATGATGGCTGGAATTAAAATCCAGAAAAAGGAATAATGAGATTCTACAATAATAAGCAAAGATGAGGGTTTGATGAACAATAAGAGAAATGGGTAGGGGAAATAGGGTGAGTTGAGGCATAGAAAGAGAGAAATTATTAGTCCAGGGGTTCTCAACCTGTGGTCCATGGACCCCTGGAGAGCTGTAATTTCATCACAGCGAAGTCTTGATGAAATGTTATGATTTAAATCTTGAGTTAGGTCTTGGGGGTCCCAAGGTATTTAAAGGGAGTTCACAGTGAATAAAAGGTTGGGAACTACTATATTAGATTTTACAATAAAGTTATTTGCCTGTTTGGAAAATATATATTGTTTTTCTAAAATGGCATGTAAAGCAGTCATGGCAATATGAGGGAAAAATTAAGGGAAGACAAAAAGGCAAATGGAAAGCATATATCTTAAGCAGAGGTGGGGGTATTACAATAAGAAAAGGTGACCTGGAAGAAATAATTGAAGTACCGTAGTTTAGGGGAAGAGAAGATTTAGATCATGTCAGCAGGGAGAAGAATGAAAAATTAACAGAGGCAAATAAGGACTAGGAAAAGAATAAGTCAGTCTATGAGAGAAAAGCAAAACGGAAATAGGTTTGGGTATCCATGTGAACAGAGGAAATTGGGGATGTAGAGCAAAGAAGGCCTTTTTTTTCTTTTCCTGGACAATTCAGAAACCAGTTGTGCTCTTGCTGTAAAACCTCACACTGTTCCCTCCTGACAGGCTATTGAAGAAGAAGGGGGAAATCCTGATGAGGTTCCCATGGCCTCAGAGAACACTAGCAAGAGGACCCCCAAAAGATCTTTAAAAGGTACAAAATTAAAATAGAATTACATGTGCACATATACCGTATATGTACAGATTGCACACCTGCGGGTGGTCATTTAAAAAACAAACATGCAGCTTGATGCTAGATAAATAAAAAGTGGAATCTGCACCACTACTTGGTTTTGTCATATATTCTTGCCACTAACAGAATTCCTTTTTTCCCCTCTACTTGACATTTTAATGCATGGTTCGTGGACATATTTAATGTTCTGAGTAATTGGGAAATTGTGACGTCCTTTGATATTTTTAGAAGATCGCTTTTTATGATTCTTCAATCTTTGGGTTAATGAGAGCTTGCAGATCACTTTCTTGGCAGTTCTATCTTGAGTCTAGTTATTTTAATATTCATCACCAGAATTTGCTGTTAGCATAGCTAACCTGTAGGTTGGCTTTTTTTCCATTTAAAGTCAGTGATGACAACAATTGTGCAAGAATTCTGAGTTGGGAAACAGTGGTCAGCCAACTTCCATTTGAATTCTTTTTTAAAAAGCAATCACATTTAAAATAATTCTTAATGCATGTTTTCTGCTTCAAACCAGTGGTGTTCAGAATCTGTATTTTGGAGCACAGTTTTACTCTTCAGGGTTATATTTTGCCAAACTAGGGGCATTTATTTGCCCTTGGGCTACATAATAGAATTGACATTATCAGACAATAAAGAGTTTCATTTGTATGATACATTGATGTGTAATATAAAAATCTCAGACTTGCAGTATTTAAAAATTCTGCTTTGTTTTGTTTTTTCCCCTCAACAATGAAGTTGGCAACTATTTTACCCGTCTGTAAATAAAAATGAGTTATTGCTGGCTTAGACTTTAGTATTCTGTTTCTGAGGACTATCGGTTTTGTTGTTAAACTTTCTAGTAGTCTATTAAAGCTTTGTCCTTTTAGGGCGTAAATCAGAAGAAGAAGGGGGCGAGGACAATGGATTGGAAGAGAATTCCAGAGATGGACAGGTATGGGGGGAGAGGGAAGAAAAATGCATTGTTTCTTTTAAAAGTTTGTTTCAAGTCACAGTAAGAATTGGTTTCCCTTTTTCTTTTCATTCCACCTCAACTCTAGAAGGATGTTGAAGCTAGCTCAGACAACTTGCAGGATATCGACATGATGGACATCAGCGTGTTGGATGAAGCCGAAATAGATAACAGCAGTGCCGTGGACTGTGGAGATGACTACCGCTCTGAAAGCATTCTGGATCCTGATAAAGATAACATTGATATGGAAATGAAAGAACTTCCAGAGCAGCTGATGGAAAGTGAGGTAGATCATCCGGGGGGGAGGGGCATATTTTATTACTTATATCATGCCAGAGATGTGCCTGCAAAGATTAAGGCTGACTACTCAAAATCAGTATAAAGACCTATCTCTGCCAATTAGCTTGGGGCTCCAATGGAGAAGCATCACAGTGGAGGTGGTGGATCGATTTAACAACTGATCCCATCTCTTCCCCCCACCACACCCCCATCCTGCCCCTGCCCTTCCCATCTTTAATTGGATCATAGCATTTGGCTTGTATTGATTGACATATCTGTCTATATAGAGATAGATGTTTATCTTTTATGATCGTAAGCCGCCCAGAGTCCTTGTGTGGTAAGATGGGTGGCCAATAAGTTTTATAACTAACTACAGATAGTCTTCGACTTACAAGCACAGTTGAGTCCAAAATTTCTGTTGTTCGGTATGATATTTGTTAAGTGAGTTTTGCCCCATTTTATGACCTCACCGTTGTTGAGCGAATCAGCACAGTTGATAAGTTAGCAATCTGGTTGTTAAGTGAATCTGGCTTTCCCATTGACTTTGCTTGTGAAAAGATTGCAAAAGGCATGATGACATGCTCCCAGATACTGCAACCCTCACAAATATGTGTCGGTTGGCAAGTGGCCAAAGTTTGATCACATGATCATGGAGATTCTGCAAAACGTCCTAAGTGTGAAAAAATAGTCATACATAATTTTTTTCTAATGCTGTTGTGTCTTTGAATGGTCACTAAACAATCTTGTAAGTCGAGGACTACCTGTGACTGACAATGAATGAATGAATGAATGAATGAATGAATGAATGAATGAAATTCAGTCCCTGTATTTTAACATGGGCATTGTTTTTCTGCAGGATATAATTAAATAAATGCAAAGATTAACTGCATACCCCCACTTTCACCCCTCAGTCCTATGCTATTTCTGATGCCTTCCCTTCAGCAGTTGGAATGTTCACAGGACTCCTCTGACATTACACAGGCTGAGTGTCGCTGGGAAGCGACACTTGGTACTAGATAAGTGTGTCGGTGAAATTTGTTACTACTTCAGGGAGTTGCTGTTTGCAGTAAGCATTTATAGTAGTGGGACACAGTCATTCATATTCTTTTGATGGATTTTGCCTCTACAAAAAAGATGCTCAGCTTTTGAAAGGCACATCTGTGTTTGTTATTTATCCTGTCAGGAGAATGGTGACGAACTTGATGATCAGTTAGAGGCTGCTTCACCTGACTTGGCTGAAGTGAAGGTAACCTGCTGGCTCTCCTCTCAAGGGCTTGGAAAATGTGCATTCAACCAGCAACTTTTTTTTTTTAAGGGGCCAAGTTAATTTGCCTTCTCCCAAGCCATGCCCAAATTCTTTAACCCCCTCTCTCTCTCCTACAAGAAAGAACAGTTGTGTTGGCTATCTCTAATCAATGGAACACAATAATCCCTCGTAGTTGTCAGTTTTGGCATGGTTTTTCTTTCCTTTCCCACTTTTTTTTTAGGAGTCGTGCTGCTGTATTTTTATTTTTACAGAGTCAAATCAGTGCTGTAATTCTTATTTTTACAGGGTCAAATCAGACAGGTACACCAACATTCCTTCACACAGTTCAGATTTCAACCCATTTTTATCCAGCCCAACCCTGCTACTTATGGGAATAAATTTTAATACCATGAAACTGGAATTATGGGGGCTGAGGAGACAGTTAATCCCTTCATAAAATCCTTCCCAATTCCATAACTGTTTTGTTGGGCTAGATAGCCAAAAGAGCTTTCTCATGGCAGACATTTGCAGAATTTCACTTTCAATAAACTTATGCTATTTCGGGGCGGGTGGTGGTGGTTGCTGACTTCTTAAAATTTTTGGACTGTGTTTTGTCTTTTAGAGATGTCATCTTTTTTTCTATGACTACAATGATGTTGATTATGTAACCCTTTTTTCACAAAAAGATTGTTCTGACTGAGGCTTTCGAAGATCATGAAGCAAACTCCTTGTCCCAACAAAAATCCCTTTTATTAATTTACCGTGAATTCTGCTCATTCATATCCAACAAAATCTTTAAATCGCAGACCTTATCTGGTTTGGAGAGCTGACAGGCTGATATCTGATATCTGCAAAGGTTAACAAGGAGTCTCAGAGCGTCACAAACCAATTAAGCAAATTAATTGTCTCCTGCAAACTCCACTCCCCCTTCGCTCCTCTTTTATTTCCTCTGGGAGAGGCCATTCATCCTGTGGCCTTCCTCCTAAGTCGGCCCGTTTCTTAGCTGTTCCCTTCATCTGGCAATTCTGCGTATGCACACACTGGGAACAGGCTCCAGCTGTTCGTCTGCCTCACTGATGTCTGACTCCGAAGGCAGCTGATAACTGTCAGAGGGCCCTGGCCTCCTCTCTGCCTCCGACACAGAGCCCTCATCAGAGCCTTCCCCAGACTCCAGGACTGGCCCATGCTTCCCCCCCAACCTCCTGACTGTCTGAATCTGCTGCCAGCTCTGGTGGCCACTGGCGGGCCACAACAAAGATGAAGTATATCAAAGGAAAGAGTATCCTGCAGGTTCTGTGTTGCTGTTTGCATGGACAGAAATGGATTTTAAAAAGCCCTTTGTTTTTCTAGAAGCTTGATTCCCTGTGGCTGAGAAACTGTGTTTGGAAAGAAATGCCTGTAATCAGGTGATGTTCTGGGAATTAAACAAGAAGCTGGTTTCAGCCCTTGAGATTTAGATTCCTTGTCTGTGTGTGTGTGTGTGTGTTTGTGTGTGTACGTACGTACACACACACACAGGTAGAGTATTGACATACTGTGACCTAGCTATTCCTTTTAAAAATAACAGTAGCAACATAGCCTATTTCTAAGAATCCTAAATGGCTTAAAACTGTGTCTCTTAACCTTGGCAGCTTTAAGATGGATGGACTTCAACTCCCAAAAATGCTGGCTGTGCAATTTTGGGAGTGGAAGTTTATCATTCTTCAAGTTGCCATGTTTGAGAAACACTGGTTTAGGGTTTTATAAATATTCATAACTCAGTGCGAGGTGAAATATAAGGATGCGGCTGTTTTTTTTTTTAAGGAATCTAGGATTTGAAAGAATCATAGATCCAATCTTATATTCATTAATTAAACATTCCCAACAAGTTGCTGGCAGCTTCTTGAGTAAGCATGAACACACCAAACAAATAATTTTGAATCATTTGATTCCGTTTTTTGTTGTTGTTGTTTATTGGTTAGGTATTTTTCCCCTTGATGGGATTGGACTAGAAGACTTCCAAGGTCCCTTCCAACTCTGTTATTCTGTTAGGTTGTTTCCATTTATTGTCAATTATAGTCTTCTTGACAAACATTGACAATTCTGGATCACAGACACTTTTGGTGACCTGTTTTCCCCTTTATTAGACTCACATAAGCACGCCTCTCAACTACATGGCCTTTTTTTGTTTTCAGCTCTTGTTGGCTTGTTCTATTGTTTTTCTGTCTCCCTCCTCCCTTGCAATTGTGCTTTTAGTATCTGAATATTTTCCAATATATTATGTGGATTTTAAAAACATCTGTAGGATCCTGTTACTACGTGATTTGAACATTGAACAACTATTTTAAAATCCTAGGTGCTTAACAAAAGTACTTAGCAATTTCATAAAATAACCTTGTCCAGGATGGGATTTGTCATAAAGGAATCAGGCAAGAGGATCAGATTACAATAATTTAATCTCAGGCTTTTTTCTAGCTAGACTGGGAAATTACAATATGAATGTAGAAGCCATTATTTCCCCCCTCGTTTAACATTTTTCCTTATTTTTGCTACAGGATTTGGAAGAGCATCATTCAGAACCAGGTATTTTTCTGTTAATTTCTTCTATTTTTTTTTTTAAAAAGTGCAGCGGAGGTAAGGGGCCAGTTCCTGGACTTTCTAGTTGTATTAATTAATTACATACCCACGTAATGCTCTAGTGTGTAAATATCTGGAATGCAATCGTGATTCCAACTCTGTGAATTCATGCCTGCCACTTAAGTGCTTTTTCCCCCCCCTTAGACCTGTTAAAAAAAAACTTTTTTAAAGTCCTCTCTAGTTGCGCAGATACACTAGAAGAAAGTGAATGTCAAATATGAAAGCAAATCCTATAGAGCAGATCGTAGAGCATGTGATGTGTGTGACCAGTAGAGCAGAAAGGCTAGTTTAAAAGTTGCCCTAGGGAAGCGTTGTGAGTTGCAAGCTAAACAGAAGAAGCAAGAAGAGAGGTTCTACGTGGAAATGCCATAAAAAAAAAAATTGCTATTTACTTTCTTGGAGTTACATATTCTTGCATCATCAGAAGACCTTCCAGTTTTCTTGTTGGACCACCATGCTTTAAACCAAAAGAGAAAGAAAGAAATTCAGAGTTTGAAATGGAAATGTGTGTTCTTGATGCATTCTGTTTAAGCCTCTTGGAATTCTGGAAGAAAGAACCTCTTGAAGATCTCTCAAGAATTGTGCCAGAAGGTGCTCTCTCTTTTTTTTTGGTTAAACTGATAAGATCAGGGTTGGTTTTTTTTTTTCTTTTCCTTCGTAGCGTGTGATCTTTTTAAAATTATGTCTTAGCTGTAGGCATTTGAATGATGTGTACCGAAAGCGTTTTTCCAGTTTCTGTGTAGCTATAACCATACTGTTAGACTGGCAGCCATGCCCGTTCCGCATATGTCTTTGCTATGTTTCCCCGGTGATTAAACCTTGTGCCATTCTATTCCTGTTAAA
Organism: Thamnophis sirtalis; assembly: GCF_051295495.1. Lineage (NCBI taxonomy): Eukaryota > Metazoa > Chordata > Lepidosauria > Squamata > Natricidae > Thamnophis > Thamnophis sirtalis. The sequence continues at coordinate 173,235,621 of NW_028261381.1, read as the reverse complement.
TCTATAGAAAATGAGAAAATGCTCGACATTTTGGGTGACACTTGTAAATCTGAGCCTCTTAAAGAAGATGCATCCGAATCGGAGCAGGCGCAGGAAGCAAATGAACCGTCCCTGGGCAAAAAGGAAGAAGAGGAAGACACGCTGGCTGCCGGCACCCAGTTGGACGAAGACCTTGTAGATAAGGACAGCCAATCAGGCCCAGCTGAGGCCAAGAACCAAGAGGACGAAGGGAATCTCTTAGTGGTAGCGAAAGGGGAGCCCAGCGAGCAGACAGTTGAGGAAGACAAACCGGACTCGGACTCTTTAGCGGTAGAGAGCAGGAGTGGAGGTGGTGAGAGTAGCAAAGAAGCCCAAACTCTGGAAGCCTGTAGTGAGGAAACTGCGGAATCGGACACAGGTCCCCAAGTGGTTAGTCCAGAGGCCGAGAAGATGGAAGTGAAGGCTAATGTTGAGGAGGAGCCTTCTGCCACTAGAGAGTCCTCTGCCCAAGAGGGTGGTGATCAGAACACGAGGTTTGTTTCTCTCCGTTTTAGCAGCAAAAGGAAAATGCCAATCCCTGATCCGCTATGCCAGTATAGCATCCATCCAAAGAGCCAGAGTAAGGTACCAGCCAGTACGATACCCAGATTTATAATCCTGTGAGCCTTGATATAACTTTTGACAGGTAAGCCGCTATCTAGAAACCTGTGTGGACGGAGAGGTTAGCGCTTTCCACAACAGAGGAAGACTAGATAGATGCAATAATTCAGAGCTTTTCATTGCCGCTTTTCTCAGTGGCATTGTTGTTGTTTTTTTCCCCCTTTTGTCTCCAAGGTCAAGGCTGGATTCATTTGATCCAAAGGGTGGAATGCCAGGACAATTCTAGAAGTCAGTCAGTTAGCCTACGTAGGAAAGCAGGGATCGTTAACAGTCATACATCTGCATGCATACACATTTTAAGAGAACAATAAAATGTTTTTTTAAAAAAAAAAAATTCACCTGGCCCCGAAAGAGGTATAGGAACACTAGCCGCACATTCGGAGCATCATAAGGACAACATGGTACAATTTGTGATTATATTACAGTACAGGTAGTCCTCAACTTACAACAATTCAATTAGTGGCCATTCAAAGTTACCTCAGCACTGAAAAAAGTGATTTATGACTTGTTTTTCACACAACAGTTACCGCATGCCCGTGGTCACATGATCAAAATTCAGCCGCTTTGGCAACTGACTCCTATTTATGACGGTTGCAGCATGCTGCGTAATCAACTTTTGTAACCTTCTGACAAGCAAAGTCAATGGGGAAGTCAGATTCACTTAACTGGGTTACTAATTTAAACATTGTAGTGATTCACTTAACAACTGTGGCAAGAAACTCATAAAATGAGGCAAAACCCACAAAATGTGTCACTTAGCAACATAAATTTTGGGCTCAGTTGTGGTCGTAATTCGAGGATTGCCTGTACTTAAAAGCAGGTACATTATGCTAAATACGACTACTACAGAAATGAAGGAGTGCAGCTATGTACTTTTAGTACTTCAAGGCAGTAATAAAGGTGTGAATAACTGGATTGAATAACTGGATTCCTGTCAGTAAGTGGAACATATTATATCCCCTCCTCCTCCTTGAATCATGGAGGGAATTAAAAAAAAAACATTGTTGCATCTGTTTATTTTTCTCCAATTCCTCAGAATGTTAACCTTCCCCTCTTTTTCAGTTGTGTAAGTAATGAGTTGATTAATCCTGCTAGTGCTTAACAGTTTTATTAATCTGTGGGTAATACGGGCTGGTACCTTACATTTCTCCATTCTAGACAAAATGCTGCCTTTTTCCTTTTTATATATACATATATACAGTCTATGTAGATAGATAGCTGGTCTGTAAGAAGTTAGGTTAGGATGTTTCTTCAATTTGGCCTGCAAGCCCACTAAAATTCCTTGTTACCTTAAAAAAAAACATGGCTTTTGTTTTTTCCCTTTCTGGTGCATTAAACATTGTTTTGCAACCTTTTTAAAAAAATATATTTAAAAAATGGTTTTTAAGATTAAATTGTGAGTACTATAAGACTGCTTTTTCAATTCATTGATTTAATTTATATTTAAACCGGGTAGGTATTTGGACTCTAATGAATTTTTAAAATACCTTATTATATATAGTAGCCTTTCCTCCTCCCGTTTGCTGACTGAGCTTTCCTTTCTCTTTTTTGTTCTTAGTTCTGAGGAATCCAAAGATCCCAAACAGTCTTCAAAAGAGGAAAAAGGTATTTGCGTTTCTTTGTGTATAAAAAAACCTATATCTTGTCCACTTAACACATAACCATTACTGGGGAGAGGACATTTAAATGTTAGATGGCTTCGCACATGACCTCAGCTGATGCTTCATGATGAGTGGAGATGAAATCCTACAGTTAAAAAATAGTCAATAAGCATTATTTATCAATTGGCATGATGGCATTTTGTGATGGTGGATACTGTCCTGCAGATGTCAAAAGACTGATGAATGCTGGGATTCCAAAGGCAGTAATTTCAGACATCTTTTGCAAATATCTCCTTCGATGGCATTCATCAGTGGATGCTGACTGCAGTTGAAACTAAAATACCTCAAGTATGACTATTGCCACTTTTTCATGTATTTATTAACAATAATGCTTAGACCTATATAGTGCTCAATAGTGCTTTACAGCCCTCTCTAAGCAGTTTTGCAAGGTTGGCATGTTGCCCCCAACAGTCTGGGTCCTCATTTTACCAACCTGGGAAGGATGGAAGGCTGAGTCAACGTGAGCCTGTCAGAATCAAACTCCTGGCAGTGGGAATGCAGTTAGCCTGCAATACTTCATTCTACCCACTGCGCCACCAAGGCTCTTATATAGTGAATATCTTATATATGTGAAGTGTTAATGCCACCTTATAATGCCTTGGTAAGGCCACACTTGGAATGCTGTATTCAGTTTTGGTCGCCACGATGTAGAAAAGATGTGGAGACTCTAGAAAGAGTGCAGAGAAGAGCAACAAAGAGGATTAGGGGACTGGAGGTTAAAACCTACGAAGAACAGTTGCTGGAATTGGGTATGGCTAGTCTAGTGAAGGGAAGGATCGGGGGAGACATGATAGCATGTTCCGATATCTCAGGGATCGTCACAAAGAAGAGGGAGTTAAACTATTCTCCAAAACACCTGAAGGCCAAACAAATAGCAATGGGTGGAAACTAATCAAGGAGTGAAGCAACCTAGAACTAAGGAGAAATTTCCTGACAGTGAGAACAATTAATCAGTGAAAAAACTTGCTTCCAGAAGTTGTAAATGCTCCAACACTGGAAGTTTTTAAGAAGAGATTGGACAACAATTTGTCCAAAATGGTATAGGGTTTCCTGCCTAAGCAGGCAGTTGGACTAGAAGACCTCCAAGGTCCCTTCCAACTCTTATTCTATTCCATTCCATTGTATTATATTCTATTCATCTCACCATCTAGTGACTTACAAGATAAAAAAAAACAATAGAAAACAAAATGATAGATATTAAAACAAAAAACAGCCAAGGAAGGAAAAAACAGATAATGGGGTGGAGGGTAGGAGTCTTCTCTGAATCCATTAACCACTTCCAGAGTGAGTTGCCCCAAGAGCCAGGTGTCAAGGCCCTTCTGCAAAGCGAAGAGGGTTGGGGGCAAATCTCACCTCACGGGACATGATGTTTCAAGAGGATGGGAGCCATGGCAGAAAAGGCTCTTCTGGATCCTGCCGACTGGGGTCTTTTGACCAACAGCATGCCCCTTCTGCTGGCATGGGTGGGGTGAGCCAATCCCCTTGGGTTGAGAACAGCTTTTAGTGGAACATAAAAGATATTTTTCTGGAGTTGTCTTCCTTTGAAAGGATGGGCAACAGAGAGAGCGGCTGGACTGCTCACCTTGCACCTTGTCACATGCTTTCGTTTTCTATTCCCAACTAGGTCACAGTAGCACTAGCACCGGTCGGAACTTCTGGGTCAGTGGTCTTGCTTCCAGTACCCGAGCAACTGACCTGAAGAACCTCTTTAGCAAATACGGGAAAGTAAGGCTGTTTCTATTTCTTCCTTAAGTCCAAAGATGATCCGTTTGGTTACAGGTTCCTTTTATCTCCCTTCTAAGGCAAGGGCCTTGGTGTAACACCAGTTCATGCCCTTTATCAGGATACTAGCCATATAAACAGCATTTGGTCTTATATACTCCCCCATAATGCTTTACAGCAGCGGTCCACAACTGTTTTGGCTTCAAAGACTGGCAGTGGGGGAGAAAAAGGGGATGGCTTTCTGCACGCAACCTAATCCTGCACATGCGCAAATAAAGTTTGGTGCGCTTGCCCACCGCATGGGTGGACTGGTTCCCAACAGGCCGCGAATTGGTACCCATCCGCAGCATGGAGTCAGGGTACTCCTGCTTTACAGCACTCTTGCGGCAGTTTACAATGTAGAAACATCATTTGCATATTGTCCCCTCAACAATCTGAGTCTTTGTTTGACTGACCTCGGAAGGACGGAAGGTTGAGTCCACCTTGAGCCAATGAGGATTGAACTCCTGGCAGTGGGCAGGGTTTGCCTGCAACAGCAATAGCACTTAGGCTTATACAAGGTTTCACAGTGCTTTTATAGTCCTCTCTAAGCGGTTTACAGAGTCAGCGCAGTACCTCCAACAATCTGGGTGCTCATTTTACCCATCTCAGAAGGATGGACGGCTCACCTTGAGCCGGTGAGATTTGAACTGCTGAACTGCTGGCAATCGGCTGTCAGCAGAGTTAGCCTGCAGTACTGCACTCTAACCCCTGTACCACCAGGACTCTCCATTCCATTACAACAACATAGGTGTGTCTCCCCCCCCCAACCGTCCCCCAAGCTTTTTAAATCAAGAGTCTTTCCATTTAGAAAATTACATGTAGATATTTTTTATCCTCAGTTTTTGGGAATAAATCTGGGCATAGGAGTTGTTTTCTTTTTTTGCTACATAGAAATAATTGACCGTCTGCCCCCGTTCCCCCCAACCTCTCAGACTGTAAGGCCTCAACTGATATTTTAAAAAAGGTGGTTAGACAGATTGACCAGTAGCAGAAGCTATGATAGTTGGCAGAACAGTGAATAATGATACCTTATATGATAGTCTTTCACTTAATTTGGCTACTGTTCAAAGTTATGCCACTGAAAAAAAGTGACTTGGGACCATTTTTGACATGATCATTGCAGCCTTCCCACAGTCACGTGATCAAAATCCAGATGCTTGGCCGCTGACATGCATTTATGATGGTTGCAGCGTCCTGAGGTCAGGCGATCCCCCCCTTTTGTCATTTTTTGACAAGCAAAGTGAGTGCGGAAGCCAGATTCACTTTAACAACCATGTTACTAACTTAAGAGCCCGCAGGGATTCCCTTAACAAAATGTGGCAAGAAAAGTCGTAAAGGGGGGGCAAAATTCACTTTAATGTCTGGCTCAGCAACGGAAATTTTGGGCTCAGTTGTGGTTGTAAGTCAAAGACTATCTGTACATTTTAAAAAAAATTGGGGAGAGGGGCTGGCTGACAAGGTGAAATTATTGTCTCTGTTCCTCCCGACTGGTAAAGGTTAGTTCAGTGACTGTAAACCTTTTGGACTCACTGTGTCCACCTAGCCTCTGCTGGCGTGTCCTACACTTCACCCTCACCCTGGACAAAATAGGCCCCTCTGGACCTCCTCTCTGGACTTTCCAGATCTTCTCAGACGCCGTCCAAGGGTACCCTCAGAAAATAACACGACAACGCTTGTGCCGTTTTCAGAGGCTGCGTGAGAGCAAGGCCTGCTCGCACAACTTCCAGAGAGTCGGGAGACCTTGCCTGTCACCAAAAAATGGCATGGCATGTCCCCTGTGACACATGCCCTGTAGGTTCGCCATCACTGGCCTGGTGCTTGATCTTAGAAGGATGCAATGGATCTTCAGCCAGCAGTTCCCAAGACCACATGTGGTTTCTCTTCTCCAGGTGGTTGGCGCCAAGGTGGTGACCAACGCTCGTAGCCCGGGGGCTCGCTGTTACGGTTTTGTGACAATGTCCACAGCTGAAGAAACTACCAAATGCATTGCCCATTGCCACAAGACGGAGCTGCACGGCAAAATAATCTCAGTGGAAAGAGTAAGTGGGGCCTCCCTCCTTCCTCGAGCCCCCAGACTGGTGGGAAAACAACCCGTCGCTTCAGTTTTTCTGATGATGCAATATAATTTCAGGCAAAGAATGAACCTGCCACGAGGAAGCTTCTGGACAAAAAGGACAGTGAGGGGAAGACTGAAACGTCCTCTGGGGATAGGTAAGTTCTGCAGTCTGTTTTGCTTTTCAGTTTATTAGATGTGTTCCTCTACCCCACTCTCTTCAGAAATCACTATCAGACGCAGGAAATCAGGCACCAGCTTAAGAGTTCAAAAGCATTACGAGTGTATTTCATGCTATCTATTCACCAGAATCTGACGATCTAATGGTCAAGGCAAATTGGCATCAGATAAGAGTCAGTGTACTTTTTAAGTCCAGACTTGGAATCTGGCATCCATTTTTGGTTGCTATGATATAAAAAAAGATGTGGAGACTCTAGAAAGCGTGCAGAGAAGAGCAACAAAGATGATTAGGGTACTAGAGACTAAAACACATGAACGGTTGCAGGAACTGGGCCTGGCTAGTCTAGTGAAGAGAAGGACTAGGGGGGGTGACATGATAGCAGTTTTCCAATATTGGAGAAGCTACCACAGAGAGGAAGGGGTCAAGCTATTTCCCAAAGCTCCCGAAGGCCAGATAAGGAACAACTGACCAAGGAGAGATTCAACCTGGAAATAAGGAGAAATTTTCTGACAGTGAGAGCTATCAACCCATGGAACAAAAGTTGCCTTTGGAAGTTGTGGGAGCTTCATCACTGGAGGCTTTCAAGAAGAGGCTGGACTGTCATCTGTTTGAAATGGTACTATAGGGCTTCCTGCTTGAGCAGGAAGACCTCCTAGGTCTGTTTCAACACTGTTATTCTGTTACTTTAGTCTGCTGTTTATTCTCCCCCTTATACTGCTGTGAATTCCAGAGGTGTCTGCCTGAACTACTTTCAGATATTATCTACCATTGATCCAAAATATATTTTGCCCCTCATTGGCCTGGCAGTGGACCTTATATGTCTCTATCTAGGTCAGTGTTTCTCAACCGTGGCAACTTAAAGACATGTGGACTTCAACTCCCAGTATTCCCCAGCCAAAATGGTTGGCTGAGGAAGTGTAGAAGTAGAAATCAACAGGTCTTAAACTTGCCAAAGCTGAGAAACATTGGTCTAGGTTATCTTCTTTACAAATAGTTCTCAACTTAGAATCACCATTGGAACCAGAATTTCAGTTACTAAGCAGTGTGGTCATTAAACAAGTCATGTGGCCAAAACCAATTTTATGACCATTTTTACCCTAAATCGATAAGTGCACCCAGTTTCCCCCATTGGTTTCGCTGTCGGAAGAAAGCTGGGAAGGATGCAGATTTTGATCATGTGACCACAGGATGCTGCAACACTTGTCAATGTGAGCTGGTTGCCAAGCGCCCAAATTCCAATCATGGCTGCAGTGATGATGTGGCAGTCATAGTCAGCCCAACCCACGTCACGGGGTGGTGGTTGTGGGGAAAATAGAAGGAGGGAAGAGTATTAGATGTGTTAGCCGCTTTTGAGTTGTTTATAAATAAAATAATAAAGGTGGAATATAAATTAATTAATTAAAACACCCAGGTCTGCTCTAAACATTCTGAACTTGACTGCTTTTTCAGGGCTTCCAGTGCGAAAAAGAATGAAAAATCTGATGCAAAAGAAGATAGTAACAAAACGGATGAAAAAGACGAAAAGGGGAAAGAAGAGCAGAAATCTTCATCTGCCGATAAATCTAAGACTCCCAAATCAGGTAATTTATTACTGGAGTTGGGGGGGGGGGAACCCCTAAATCGATGTTTTTCAACCTTGCCAACTGTAAGATGGGAAGACTTCAACATCCAAAGTTCTGGGCTGGTTGGGGAATTCTGGAAGTTGAAATCCACCCATCTTTAAAGGTTGCCACGGTTGAGAAACATTGCCCTAAGCCATTCACTGCTGGCTTCTGCCATCAGTTGGACTGTCATCCAATCTCTTTGCTTCTGCGTAGGGGGCAAAGGGACAGAGAGAACCGTGATAATGGATAAGTCCAAGGGTGAACCAGTTATCAGGGTGAAGACCACATCGCGATCAAAAGAAAGAGTAAGTGAATAGCTTTCCTTGTCACAATTGCTATTTAACAGATTTTCTGAAAGCAAGGGAAGGAAATAGGACAGTTTTACTGTTTTATCTTTGAGAAGTTTTATATCGTTGTTTCTCTTTCATTTGCTATACAGAGTTATCGAAACCTCAAGATTCCCCCCCCCTTAATCTTTAGAGGCGTTCATTGGCCGCTCTTATAAAAATCTTAACCAATGAAATAAAAATCATTAGATAACTGAAATGCGATGATCTACTTTGACACCTGGAAACTTTTTTTTCATTCCGAAAAGTTTCATTAAAGGTTATTGATAGGTAAAATACAAAAGTTAAAAGGAGAGAAAGGTGGAAAAGGAGATAAGAAAGAACGGAAAAAAGGAACGACTTCCAACCTTTTAAAGTACAGTGGAATAAAAGAAAACCATTACAGCCTCAACCTTTTACTTTTACTTTCTAAATACTTCAAGCCTATAACAACAAAGTCACTCTAATCATAAAAAGCTAAAATTAGAGTTTCAATTTTCCCCCAGATTTGAGTACAAAATCCATCAGTGGTTTCCAAATAGAAACAAAAACTATATAAATTCTTTTCTCTTTAATTCAAATGGTCAAAATCGACCATTTTCTCTGCCAACCCCTTAACTTTTGCCATCCATTCTTCTGTTGTGGGGAATTAAGTGTGTCTTTCCATCTTTGTATTTTGGAAACTTGATACTAAGAAGTAAACATCCTTTCACCCTGCATAATGGGGAGATCAATGTGAAACCTTTAAGATTCTTTATTGAAGTTGATTTTGATCATTACCGGTAAGTCTTAAGCAATCTCTGGAACTTAAGATATATTATCCACTTAGCTTTTGTTAGCCGCTGCTAATATCAGAGTATAAAAATTACCATTGAAGGGATATTTGCCTTTATACATCATTGATCAATTTGACCATTGCACACCTGATAGGCCCATCCACCCACCTCCCACCTGTAATTAGCTATGTCGTTTTTACTTCAGACATGTTAATCGATGGAGGCATAGCTCCTGTTGCTTCCTTCCTTATCGAGCACAGCTTGGGCTACTCATCCCCAGGGAATAACACTGAGCTGTCCAGCTAGTTCCTCATTGTTCATGTCTATTACAGCTTGAGGCAGTTACGTGCAATGGCCAAATTGATCAATGGTGTATAAAGGCAAATATCTCTTCAGTGGTCGATTTTACACCGACAATGTTAGCAGAGGCTAACGAAAGCTAAGTGGATAATATCGCAATGTCTGTCTCTTCTTTTATAGCTACACCTGGAACTCGTATTTTTAGGATAGTTCACTATATACATTTATAATATATATTTATTGTATAATCCTGATTCTCAAAGAAAACATGAAGAATAGTTGCAGGAATTGGATATGAAAAGAAGGACTAAGGGAGACATGATAGCAGTCTTCCAATATCTCAGGGGTTGCCACAAAGAAGAGGGAGTCAAACTATTCTCCAAGGCACCTGAGGGCAGGAGAAGAAGCAATGAGTAGCAGAGAGGCAGAGCCACCTCTAGAGCCGAGACTGAAAGACAGACATTTCGCTTGATCTTCCTTTTCCTTTTCAAACGTGACCCTTCCTTTAATGAGTTAGAAGTTGCAACTTTGTGCTGTCTCTTGGAAATACAGAGCGAGAAAAGTCAGGATCGCAAGTCAGAGAGCAGAGAAAAGAGCCGAGAGCGACAAGGCTCCGCACCATTCAACAAAACCAGAGACAAGCGACCAAATGAAGAACAGCACCGGTGAGACCTACAGGCTAAAGGAAGGGGCTCAATCTGTGGTTGTGTTCACGTTCTTTGCCTTTTTTTTAAAAAAAAACAAAACCTGTGTCATATTTACCGTATTTTACGGAGTATAAGACGCACCTGGAAATCTGGGTGCATCTCATACAACGAATACAGCATTTTTTGCCTCCCAAAGCCCCGCCCCTTTCACCAAAATGGCTGTGAATAGCCTTATGAAGGCTTTCAGAGAACTTCTGGGGGCTGGGGAGGGCAGAAATGAGCAAAATATGGGCCTTTTTGCCCCCCCCTCCCCCAGCAGCACTCTGTAAGCCTCCATAAGGCTTTGCATACAATTTTTTTTTTTTGACAAAAACAGGCCCATTTTCGCAAAAAAGGCGCCATTTTTTGCTCTTTCCACCCCAGGAGCACTGTGCAAGCGCCCCCTCTCCCCCGGCTATTCATGCCTTTTATTTGAAAAAAAAGGGCCCGTTTTCACAAAAAAACAAACTGTTTTTGGGAGGTTTGCAGAGTGCAAAAAAAACCCCCCACCTTTGAAAAGCTTTTTAACTGATGAGAATTACATTGATCAAGTGCTGTGCCAGCAGAAACAAAGTCTTAAGGTTTGTCAGTGATTTCCTTCTCCAGTACATGGATAAATACACCTGGAAACATCTACCTACCTACCTACTCTCTCTCTCCCTACCTATCTATTGTATTTCTCCCTCTTTCTATTTCTCTCTATCTCTCTACCTACCTACCTAAGAGCCGAGGTGGCTCAGTGGTTAAATGCAGCACTGCAGGCTACTGCTAGATCAGCAGTTCAGCGGTTCAAATCTCACCGGCTCAGGGTTGACTCAGCCTTCCATCCTTCCGAGGTGGGTAAAATGAGGACCCGGATTGTTGTTGGGGGCAATATGCTGACTCTCTGTAAACCGCTTAGAGAGGGCTGAAAGCCCTATGAAGCGGTATATAAGTCTACTGCTATTGCTATTGCTATTACTCTCTCTCTCCATACCTATCTACTGTATTTCTCTCTATATATATACATATACCTCTATCTACCTACCTACCTACTCACTCACTCCCTACCTATCTACTGTATTTCTCTACCTCTTTCTATTTCTCTCTCTCTATCCCTCTACCTACCTACCTACGTACACACTCTGTCTTCCTACCTACCTACTGTATTTCTCTCCCTCTCCCTCTATCTACCTACTTTTTTAAAAAAAATTGCCTCTTCAAAACCTTGGTGCGTCTTATACTCCGAAAAATACGGTACTTACAGATTTCTCTATTTTGGGTTAAACTATCATAAATGGCTGGGGAGATTCTCAGTCATCCAGATCATGGTTGTCTCAAAAGTGCTTTTCAAGAGGCAACTGGACTTTCTTTGGTTTTTTTCCTTGAAAACATTTTGCTTCTAATCCAAGAATCCGAGAGAGGGAGGGAGGGAGGGAGAGAGAGAGAGAGAAAGAGAGAGAGACTAGCCAAGTTACTCAGCCAACGTTGATGCCTAAGGCACATTAGAACTCACCATCTTCTGGTGATTGGTCCAAAGTCACCCTGTGAGCTTTCATGTCTAAGGTGGGACCAGAACTCCCAGTCTCCTGGTGATTGGCCCAACATGAAACCAGCCAGTTTTGCTGCCTAAGGTGGGACTAGAACTCACCACCTTGTGGTTGCCTCAGCATCACCCAGGCGTCTTTAACGCCTAAGGTGGGAACAGAACTTACTTCCTCCTGATTTCTAATCTAGTACCTTCACTACTATACCAAACTGGCTCCGTGTGCAAACTACCTTTGTGAGAGTGGAGGTGACATTTCCTTCTCCCCAGCCAGTTCAGCGTCAGGAAGGTGGCCAAATGGGGGGCTAGGCTTCCTCACTTGCTCATTCCTCGAATGGGGAATCCTGACAGGAGGAGCCGAAAGGCAGAAACAGCCTGCTGACCAGAGCCAACCGTCTTTTCTCCACCTCACAGCGCCGGTGACCGTCGAGAAAGACAGCGCTTGCGCTTGCAAGCCATCTGGGAGCAGGAGGAGCGGAAGAGGTTGGAGATCACCCGCGAGAAGCTGGAGTTTGAACGGGCACGCCTGGAACAGGAGCAGATGGAGCGGGAGCGGCTGGAGAGAGAACGGATGTACATTGAGCATGAGCGGAGACGAGAGCAGGAACGGATCCAGCGGGAGAGAGAGGAACTGCGGCGGCAGCATGAGCAGCTGCGCTACGACAAGGAGAGGCGCGTGGCCCTGCGGAGGCCGTATGACATGGATGGCAGGTGAAAGTCACATTTGCAACTGTGGGTCAGGTGAGAGGCCCTTGGTGGTTTCCTTGCAGACCTCTCATCACCCAACTAGGTATCAGTGCAAGAAGGGGGTGGGGTTTGTAGAGAGGAGGAGGACTGAGGTGTCCTTGGTGTTCTCTGAGTTTGGTTGTTTTCTTGCAGACGTTTCATGACCCAGCTAGGTAACATCATCAGTGATAGAAGGGAATGTGGGGTTTGCTGCTTTCTTGCACTAATGATGTTTCCTAATTGGGTCATGAAACGTTTGCAGGAAAACAACCAAGCTCAGGGTACCCACAGCCCTCCTCCACGTCACTCCCTTCTAGCACTGATGAGGTTATCTAGTTTGGTTCATGGAATGTCTGCAAGGAAACAAAGTCAGAGGGCACCAAGGACCCCACAGACCATTTCTTTCTCCTCCTCCTCCTCCACAAACCCCACTCCCTTCTAGCACTGATGAGGTTACCTAGTTTGGCCATGAAACGTCTGCAAGAAAACAATCAAGCTCAGAGAGCACCAAGGACCCCCTCATTTCAACCCTGAGCTACAAACATTCTCCTTTATTGTGAATCAGGTTTCATCCCTTTATATTGGATCAGGGTAGCAACTTATGAGCCGAGGTGGCGCAGTGGTTAGGGTGCAGTACTGCAGGCCACTTCAGCTGACTGTTATCTGCAGTTCAGCAGTTCTAATCTCACTGGCTCAAGGTTGACTCAGCCTTCCATCCTTCCGAGGTGGGTGAAATGAGGACCCAGACTGTGGGGGGCGATATGCTGACTCTGTAAACCGCTTAGAGAGGGCTGAAAGCCCTATGAAGCGGTATATAAGTCTAACTGCTATTGCTATTGCTACTAGGAGATCGGGGGGGGGGGGAGGTTTTTTTTTAGGCTGGTCTCTTGACCTCATGTTGCTTGCAGGAGGGATGATCCCTACTGGCCAGAAGCCAAGCGGATGGCAATGGACGATCGTCACCGCTCTGATTTCGGCCGCCAGGAACGGTTCCATGACTTTGATCACAGGGAACGCGGACGGTACCAGGGCCATCCTCTAGACAGGTAAGGCAGCGACTGGAATGTTTCGTTTCCACTGTTTAGGGAAGGTTTTTTGTTCAACCTCAAGCGTATCTGCAGAAAAGTGGACCATGGGTAGTCCTCACTTTACGACCAAGTTACTATTGACCCCCCACAAAAGGTACATAATGCCAATTTCAAAGTCCTCAATAACCACATAGACCACACACCTCATGGTCCTGTGATCGCATTTAAGCCACTTGGCAACTGACTGGTCATTGTGGCTGTTTGCAGCATTCCAAATCATGTGACCGTAAATTTCGAGGGTTTTTTTGGGGGGGGGGCTGGTTTTCAGTGTTTACTTCTAGTTTCCAGCAAAAGAGCCAAGGTGGCGCAGTGGTTAAATGCAGCACTGCAGGCTACTGCTAGATCAGCAGGTCAGCGGTTCAAATCTCACCGGCTCAGGGTTGACTCAGCCTTCCATCCTTCCGAGGTGGGTAAAATGAGGACCCAGATTGTTGGGGGCAATATGCTGACTCTCTGTAAACCGCTTAGAGAGGCCTGAAAGGCCTATGAAGCGGTATATAAGTCTACTGCTATTGCTATAAATGCTCATCGGATAAAAACAGATTTTCTTAATAAGCACCACATTCACTTAATGACCGCTGTAATAAAGGTCTAAAAACAAGTTACAATCATGTGACCTTTTTCATTCCAAACTCAATTATGGTCACAAGTCAAGGACCACACGTATTCCTTTTTGTTTAAATTGAGGCAAATGTCCTTTAACAACCCACCTGCCCCGAAGTTAGGAGTTCACAAATTTAATTTAATCTTATATAAATGTTGTCACCTTTTTTAATTGTTCTGCTTTTGATAGATAGGGAGAAAGTGCATGGTTCTCAACTTACGTCCACAATTGAGCTCAAAATTTCTGTTCTTAAGATATTTGTTAAGTGAGTTTTGCCCCATTTTACAACCTTTCCAGCCACAGCTGTTAAGTGAATCACTGCAGTTGATCAGTGAGTGACATAGTTGCAGAGTGAATCTGGCTTCCCCATTAACTTCACTTATCAGAAGGTCATAAAAGGGGATCACATGACCTCAGGGACAGTACAACCGTCATAAATATGAGTCAGTTGCCAAGCATCTGAGTTTTGATCACATGATCATGGGGATATCATAAAGGTTATAACAAAAACAGTCCTTAGTCAACTTTTTCCAGTGCTGTTGTAACTTTGAACGGTCACTAAATGAACTGTTGTAAGTCGAGAACTACTGTAGTCTCTCTCCATTTGGCTTCATTATCAAAACGACTGTTAAGTTCGTGGAGTAAAGAGGATTTATCTGGGGCCACATAAAACATATAAACTAGTTAATGTATATAAATAACAAACTTATTTTGTTCTCCTGTGCGCTGCTTGGGGAGTCCAAGCATGGGTTAACTTGGTCCATTAGCCTAGAGACTGAGTTATGTAATTGTTGACCACGCCTCCTCTGATTGGGATAGTTCAGTTTTTTAATTCAGTCCAGCCGAAAGAGAGGTAAAATAATTTGCTCTAGGATAATAGACAAAATTAACTCATTCTTCAACTTCGGATTCGTCACTGTGTTTGACTGATTATTTGTGGAAATTGGCGAAGCACAATTCGTATTGTCTGACTGTTTCGGCGGGCAGCAGTTCACTGTTAGCCTCGACCTCATTGGAAACTTTCAGCAAGCTTCTTGAGGCTTTCACGGCCGGGGAAACTATCGCCTGCAAAGGATTGCAGCCGCGCGGTTTGACTTATGTTCGTGTTGTGGATGAGAATAGGTCCACCACTCTCCATTTCGCTTGTGACCGTGGTTGAGAGTCGGTTCGCCAATCTCGTGCCGGTTGGGATGGGTGCGATCCACTTAATCCAGCGTGATCTGTCCCAGAGTGGCTTCGTCGCTTTGCCACTGCCCCGCCAGTTGTTGCTGCTATGTTACTGCCACGATAACAGGATCGCTGAAGGTCTCTGGCAAGGAGCGTTGCCCATTTTGGAGGCGAAATTGAATTTCGTGCTGTTCTTGCTGCTGGCAGCCATTTTGGGAGCCGTTTGTTTTCGCGCTAAAAAGCATCCGGAAGGGGCACAACTTGCAGTTCGTGCCCGATTTGCGGTGATGCGTCTACAGCCTTATCTGTGCTTGTGGAAGTCGGTTCGCTGCTATTCCGCTTCAGCACACACGGTTGTCCTTTCGATCTCAGCAGCCTGGGCTAGCTTCGCTATTTGTAGCAGCGTATTCACTCTGATATTTGGACATGAGCTTGAGCCTTTCAACTCACTCTCTCTTCCTCTTAGTTATAATGGCGGATCATCCCACCTCCGGAGGCAGTACTGGGGCTTCTACCTCTTCCCCGCTGTACTCTGAGACCGTCGAGGCCAGCACTAGGGTGGGCAGGGCCACCATTAGGGCCTCTAGCCATAGGGTTTGCGCTTCATCTGCGGCTCCAGATAGGGCCGCTAAGCGCAAGGACAAGTCATCGGCCAAGGCACCCGTAGTCACCAGCAGGTCGCCTTCCACATTATTGGCCAAAGGCCCTTCTCCCGGTTCTTCCCTGCATTTGGCAGGGATCCAGGGTTGGTCCCCTGATCTCCCTATTCCCCAGGGGATAAAGTTCGAGGAGGGGGGGTTGGGGACCCAATCTCTCCCTGGCCTTTCTGAGATTATCCCAGCCTCAGCACCAGCACCCATGCACTCAGGTCCCACGGCTACTTTTACACCTACAGCTGCGGGGCTCAGACCTGAGGAAGGCCCCGAGTTCAGTCTTCCTCCCCGAGCTTCAAAATATGATATCAGCAGCCATCTCACAGGACGTGGATGCGGAATTGCATCGCAGGGCCCAATGGCCCATGATACTTAATTTATCTAGGGACCTCTCTACCTCCAAGGCTGACCCTCTATCACCCCTGCCCTCGGTATACAGCGAGGGTTCGGTGCTGGGCGAAGAGGAAGAGGTGGCTGACCAAGAATTTTCAGATGACGAGGGCCTAGTGCAGGACAAGCCTACCTTTTCTGGGTTGTTTTGTCCACCCTTATTTAAATCACTTTTATATAAGGCTAAGGCTACTACCAACATGGGGGGGGGGGGGCGCTACCACACAGGCTACTGCGGTGGGGCTTGACTCTGCAAAACGTTTTGCTGAACAGGTGCAGGAACAGGATGTCATTCCCTTTCTAAAACTGTTCCTTGACATTGTCCAAAAACAATGGACGCAACCAACTGCTGTCCTTCCACCTAGTAACGGTGACAGGAAGCTCTATACTTCCACACCACAACTGGATGGAATCCTTTAATTCCCTACAGTAGACCTACCAGTAGCGGCCTTGGCCTCCCCAGCTTTGATTCCGTCCAAAATTTCGGAAGATCTTAAGGCTGAGAACCGTAAGGCCGAATTGGTCATATGTAAAACGCACCAGGCAGCTGGGTGTTGCGAGCTGCTACGGCGGCCTCATTTTTCAATAGGACTTCATTGGTCTTGCTCAGGTAGCTACAGGCCAGGCTTGCTCCTGATGATATGTGCCTCCATCAGGATGTCAACAAACTGGTGGCAGCATTAGAGTTTTCTTCTGATGCTACCCTCAATACGGCCAAGTTCACGTCTCGAGCGGTAGCATCCAGTGTGGCATCCCATCTCCTCCTTTGGCTACGCCATTGGCAGGCGGACGTATGCTCCAAATGGTGCCTAGCATCCACCCCCTTCAAGGGCGGGCCTCTGTTTGGTGCCGCGTTGGACCCTAACTTAATCGAGACTAGGGACAAATGTAAGGTGCTCCCATCAACCAACAGATGCACAGACAGGAGACAACAACCTTACAATAGACAGCAGTCCTTTCATGCCCAGGACTCTGGGTATAACACAGTTCCATATATTCCCAGTATAACAGGTCCTATACACAGACACAGGACAGGGCCAGGGACCATTCCGATGCCAGGGATAGATTCCGTCAACAGAGCCAGCAACAGCCTCAGGCCTGGCGGCCATTTCATGGTGCCAACAACCGGTCCTTTCGTAGATACCGGTGACTCGCACGGGGTGGGGCCTATTGGTGGACGTTTAACAGCCTTCGTTCACCAATGGGCAGAAATCACCTCAGATGCCTGGGTCATCCAGACCGTGAGGCTGGGCCTCACTCTAGAATTTCTCTCTGTCCCCCCGAGGTGTTTCATCAGGTGCCCCAGACCCAGGTGTCAGGTAAAGAGGCGTCTGATGGACACCGAAATCCAACGTCTACTATCAATCAATGCCATAGAGACGGTACCACAAGGGCAGGAAAGACAAGGTTTTTATTCTATTCTGTTCCTAGTTCCCAAAAACCCGAGAGGATGACAAGCCATCGTAGACTTGAAATGGCTCAACCTATACCTGAAATATCAGAGGTTCAAGATGCAATTACTCAAAAGCATCTTATCCTGCTTACCTCAGTCGACATGGCGTACTTCCACGTACTGATACATCTGGCACATCGAAGGTTCTTGCGGTTCCAGTTCGCGGGACAGCATTTTCAATATCGAGCCCTGGCATTTGGCCTGTCATCGGCCCCAAGAATCTTCACAAATTTGCTGGCGGTGATTGCCACATCTCTTTGGTCACTACCCATAAGAGTCAACTGTTATCTCGACGACATCCTGGTCCTGTCCTCATCCCGGAACCAGAGAGATCAAGACCTGCAAATCACAATCGACACTGCAGCGCCATGGCTTCATCCTGAACTTTCCAAAGAGCCACTTGCACCCGACCACGTCTCTCTTACACCTCGGAACCATCATCAATTGGGAGCTGTGCGAGGTGTCACTATCTCAGGAGAGACAACAAAGCCTGCCGACCCCCGGTGAGTCACGTACTATCACAGAGGTCGATACCACTGGCAGTTCTTTCCCAGCTTCTTGGGGAAATGACCGCATGTATAAACATTGTTCCCTGGGCACGGTTCCACACATGACCACTCCAATGGTTCCTACTCCCCTTCCAGAGAGCCCACACTAGTCTCTCGCAAACCAGGGTACAAGTATCATCCAATGTGTTACGGTCGCTCCGGTGTGGACATCCTCCAAATTACTCAAGGGATGTCTCTTTGGGTGGAGAGCCCATGTCTTGGACCGAGTAGCACAGGGACTTTGGACTGCACAGGAACTTTGGAACAGCATCAGCTGGTTAGAACTGCAGGCCATTCGGCTAGCTCTCCATGAGTTTCGGGAATTGGTGACGGCTGACCAGGTGTTGATCCTCACTGACAACATGGCCTCCAAGGCTCATGTCAACCGCCAAGGAGGCATGCGGTCCAAGTCCCTGATGTTGGAAGTGGAGAGGCTCTACCATTGAGCAGAGAACCATTTGCTATCGATTCGGGCAGAGCACATATCGGGCACAGCCAATACGGAGGTGGATTGGTTGAGCAGGGCCACGGTGGACCAGGCAGAGTGGTGGCTCCATCCAGCCCTATTCCAGGAACTGTCTCGCAGGTTTGGTCAACCTGAAGTGGACCTCTTTGCGCAACCTCACAATTCACACCTCCCAAGGTTTTACACCAGGTTCCACGGACCGGGGGTAGAGGGCACCGATGCGCTTCGCAATCCTTGCCTGGAAGGCCTCCTTTACGTCTTCCCGCCTCTCCCAATCATTCCACTTGTCATCTGGAAGATTCTAGCAGAACTGGTGGAAGTTCTCATGGTTGCACCGATGTCCCGTCACCCTTGGTATGCCGACCTCATCCATCTGTCCGTCTCACGCCCGTGGAGAATTCCGGACAATCAGATACATCTCTCCCAGGGGATTCTCATCCATCCGAACCCACAATTATTACAGTTAGCTGTGTGGCACGTGAACGGGCTCTCTTGACTCAACAGCGATTCTCTGACAAGTCATTGACACAATCCAAGCGGCACGACATCCGTCCACAACTCGCATCTATGAGGCCATCTGGCAGGTCTTCTGCAGGTGGGGCTGCACAACCGGAGTTGACCCACTCACAGCATCCGTACCACAGGTACTAGGTTTCTTGTAGATGGGCATGGTCAATGGGCTGACACCCAACACCCTCCGCCGCCAGATTGCAGCTCTATCGACTGTTGTTGGGGACGGGCAGGACCGCTCCTTGGCTCAACATCCAAATGTTCGGTCATTCCTAAAAGGTGCCTTGAACCTCAGGCCGCCAGTAATCCACCGTAACCTGATATGGGACTTATCCCTGGTACTTAGGGCCCTCATGATGGAACCATTCGAGCCCATCCGCACGATGAGCATTAGATTGTTGACCCTTAAAACCGTCTTTTTGGTAGCTATTACATCAGCTAGGAGGGTGTTGGAGCTGTCAGTGCTGTCGGTCCGCGAGGACCTCTGTATCTTCCATCCGAATAGAGTCATCCTACGGTTAGACCCGGCATTCCTCCCGAAAATTAATTCATGGTTCCACAGGGCCCAGGAACTTATCCTCCTGGACTTCTGTCCGTAGCCCTCACACCCGCAAGAGCGACGGTGGCGCCACCTCAATGTTCGAAGGGCGCTCCGTCGCTATGTGAAACATAATGCGTCACTCAGAAGGTCAGAGGCACTATTCGTGTCTTTTCAGCCAGCATCCATGGGACAGAAGGTGTCATTGAATACCATCGGACGCTGGTTGAAAGCGTGTATTGCCCTCGCTTACAACAGTCAATCCAGACCAGTTCCCAGGCGCATCACCCTCCCCCCACTCCACCAGGAGTGCGGCCACCACAGCGACTTGAGCGACGCAAATCTCGGTGGAGGACATTTGCAGGGCGGCGACTTGGTCATCTCCGTCGCCCTTTATCAGACATTATAAAATGGACATGTATGCCTTGGCGGAGGCTTCCTTTGGGTGGTGAGTCTTGCAGAGGGTTCTATCGCCACCTAGGGCCCCTGACCAGCCTAGCTCCCGCCCTTGAGACTCATTGCTTTGGCATGTCCCATGCTTGGATTTCCTGAACGGTCCTTCTATGTGCGCTGCGAGGGGAATTCAATCCCGCCCTCGGCTTCGGCTGGTCCGGGCATTGGACGCATTGTTCTGGTTACCTGTTTACTCGTCTTCACGTTCCGAACTGGTTCTGTTACATCTCTTGGATTGGCTGAGCCTTCGTACAAAACTGAACTATCCCAATCAGAGGAGGTGTGGTCAACAATTACATAACTCAGTCTCAAGGCTAATGGGCAAGGTTATCCCATGCTTGGATTCCCCTCACAGCGCACATAGAAGGGGCCGTTCAGGTAAGGCAACGGTTGTTTCTTTTTATATTTTTAATTATCTTCTGGGGCCTCATTACTGGCTTTCCAGTGGGCTGCAGGTTGGACAGACCTGGTTTAAGTTTGTCACAAGGAGGATTTGATTGTTCAACCATATTAGCTTTCTCCTCTCCTCCATCCCGGAGCCTTTCCTCTGTCCAGCTGCCAGTCTCTTAATCCCTTTCCCATCTCCTTACTGTAAATTACCGTATTTTTCAGAATATAAGATGCACCAAAGTTTTGAAGAGGCAAATTTTTTAAAGTTTTTGCACTCTGCAGACCTCCCAAAAATGGTCCATTTTTTTGTGAAAATGCCCCCCCTTTTTTTTTCTTCAAAAAAAGGGCATGAATAGCCTTAGGAGGCTTGTAGAATGCTCGGGGGGGGTGAGCAAAAAATGGCCCTTTTTTGTGAAAACGCGTCCGTTTTTTGTCAAAAAAAAAAGGGGGGGCATGAATAGCCTTTAGGGGGCTTATAGAGTGCTCCTGGGGGCTGGGGGAGCAAAATTGAGCAAAAAACTCATTTCTGCCCTCCCCAGCACCCAGGAGCTCTCTGAAAGCCTAAAGGCTATGCACGGCCATTTTGGTGAAGGGGGCTGGGTTTCAGGAGGCAAAAAAATGCTGTATTCAGTGTATAAGACGCACCTAGATTTTTGAGGGAAGTGACAATTCACATCCCAACGTGTTATGATGAACATGATTTTTAAAGACCAAAGTTGTTAAATTAACTGCAGGGATCTATTCTCTCCCCCTCACCCCCAATTCTCCCTGAGGAGGTGTAATGCATTAACCCTTTTATTGTGGACAATCTGTTTAGTATCATTCCTTTCAACATGAGCAATATAAATGATACCTACTCAAATTTGTTCATATAAAACAGAGAAATGTTTAGATTGAACAAGAAAGACATAGATGAAGATAGAGATAAAAATGAGGAGTTAGACATTTCTTGTTTTTGTATGTTTGAACAATATAATGATGATTTAATTTTGATAAGTGTGATAGAGATTACTAAAACTGTTATTGTGAATGGGATTAATATGAATGATACTCAGAACCAACTCTCTTCACACACAATATGGATGTATATTTAATATATATGTATAGATATATATTTAAAAAACCATGGCTGGCTGAGGAATTCTGGAAGTTGAAGTCCACAAGTCTTAAAAGTTGCTAAATTTGGAGACCCTTTTGTCTAGAAGAAATTCTTTCCTCAGTTGCTAAGGACTTGGAGAGAAAGGAGGGTTCCTGATTAAAGGGCCTAGCAGACCACGTGGATATTAATATATAATATCCTCAGCTTGAAATATATAATTTAATATAATATCCCAACTCTGAACATTTCAAATGTTCCAAAGCAGAGTAATGTTCAGGCGAAGTTCAAGCAATACCATCAATTTAAACCAGAACTGGGACCACAATTTCCATTGCTAATGCTAATTTATTGAGGATCAATGCAGGTCAAAAATTTGACATGACTGTGTTTTTTTCCCAGGAGAGAAGGGTCACGGGGGATGATGGGAGACCGAGAGAGGCCGGTGAGTCATGTTCATTGTGCATTTGATAGGATGAAAGCTTGACACTGAGGACAGTCAATCCCTGGGATGACTTGCCTTCAAAAGTTGTAGGTGCTCCAATACTGGAGCTCTATGGAGGTTCTCAGTCATCCAGGTCCTGCTTGTCCCAAAGATGCTTTTCTGCAAGAGGCAACTGGACTGTCTTTGTTTTTCCTTGAAGACGTTTTGCTTCTCATCCAAGAACGACCGGGGGGGGGGGGGAGGGTTGGTCTATTTTGGGGTGGTATAATGTCTCCTGCCTTGAACAGGGGATTGGTCTCTTCCAGCCCTATGATTCTGTGTTATCTGCCATTCCTAAAAAAAAAAAAAAGCTTCAGGTTTCAATTTTATACACATTTTTCAACATGTTCTGAACCAACATAAATATCTGGTTCTAGAATTTCTTAACCCGCTGGAGCACTTTGGAGAAAGCACCAGTGCTTTGCAGCTCTTGAAAGCTCTAAAACCTTTTAAAAGTCCCAATGCTTCAGGCTGTTTTCTTAGTTCAGTGGCTTGTGAGCTTCTGGTGTTTCCTTTAGGACCGTGATGGCAAACCTATGGCACCCATGCCACAGATAGCTCTGTGGGCATGCACACCGACATCATTTCTGGAGCACCAGCTGGTCTTCGTGCGTGCTGGAGCAACAAAAACCAGAAGACCAGGGGTCTTCAGGTTTCCAAGTGTGTGCATGCGCAGCGGCCACCTGGTCTTCCAGTTTCACCAGCCGGGGGGGGGGGAGGGGTAGGACTCATTCCGGTTTGGCCACTCAGTGCCGAAAAGATTCGCCGTCACTACTTTAGAGCAAATGAGTCACCAGCAAAACGAGCTTGTTGAAATATCTGCTAGAAGCTTTGTGTCGCTCCCCTGCCTTTATCTTGAAGTAGGGAACTTTGCTGCGTGGCTTCAGAAATCTCTGCCTGCACCCCACAACGTACCAGTTGGATCATTGCTGTTCTTGTCTCCTTCCCCTCTTTCAGCACTATGCAGAGGAACGTCACAGGGATCCAGATCGCCACTCCAGAGATGGCTGGGGCGGCTATGGGTCGGACAGGCGCATGAACGAGGGGCGGAGGATACCTCCACAGTCCCGGTGAGTGGCTTGCAGGCGATCGCGTTCAAACAGCGTCGAGTCCAGAAAGCAGTTAAGTTTACGAGCAGAACATAGGCGCAATCAGAATTTCCTTGGTTAAGCGATCTGGTCATAAGGTAACAACGGTATCATTTAGCAAAGGCAATCCCCGCAGTCCCGCTGTTAATTGATTCCCTCGGTCGTTAGGTGAGGCAACTTCCTGCCAGCTTCCCACAGCCAGTGGGAAAGCTGACAGGAAGTTGCAAGCCCCAGGCCTGCAGATAGGCTGCTTTTGGGGGGGCAGGGTGGGGGTTGAAGGGGAGGATATACAAAATTTGCCGTGTGGGTTGGTGGAGGACATACCGTATATACTCGAGTATAGGCCGACCCGAATATAAGCCGAGGCACCCAATTTTACCACAAAAAACTGGAAACGTTATTGACTCGAGTATAAGCCTAGGGTGGGAAATGCAGCAGCTACCGGTAAATTTCAAAAATAAAAATAGATACCAATAATGTTTTTGAATATTTATTTCAAAGAAAAACAGTAAACTAGCGGTGTATTCAATGAAATACCTCACTCACCTCATGATGCTGATGTCCCGCTGTGATGATGATGTCCCGTGCAGCCGCGGGAGCGATGTCCCGCCTCCTATGACACACGGCACAGTGATTCCTATCATTGGATCACTGTACCAGAGGAAGTGGGACATCGCTATGTGGCTGCTTGCCATAACAAGGAGGAGGTGGGACATTGTTGCAGAGCGGCAGGAGGGGGAGAAAGGGGAATCGTAAGACAGCCCTGCATTACATTAGAACGTGAGGAGGGGGGATGGTGCGGTGCGCGCTGCGTGGCAAACTGACACAGAGGGAGGGGAAACTCACAGGGGCGCCGGGCCATTCACGAGCGTCACCCAGCGGCATGGCCCCGCCCCTTTTTCTCCTCCATTTCGGGCAAATTTTTCACTGACTCGAGTATAAGCCGAGGCGGCTTTTTTCAGCCCAAAAAGTGGGCTGAAAAACTCGGCTTATACTTGAGTATATACGGTAAGTGGTGCCCTCATTGGTTGAGGAAAGTGGGTGAGAGTTTAACAGAATAATAGAATTGGAAGGAACCTCCGAAGTGTTCTAGTCCAACGTCCTCTACAGGCAGAAGACCCTAGAGACCATTTCAGACAAATGGCTGTCCAGTCTCTTCTCGAAAACCTCCAGTGCTGGATCGCCTACAGCTTCTAGAGCAAGCGGTTCCACTGGTTAATTGTTCTGAAATTCCTCCTTAATTCCGGATTGCTTCTCTCCTTAATCACCTTCCATCCTTGGCTCCTTGTCCTGCCTTCAAGTGCTTTGGAGAATAGGGTGGCCCCCTTCTTCTTAGTGGCAGCCCCAGCCTGATGTGAGTGCTCAGGGCCTGGGGGAGGGTTTGAGACTGGAGGAGACCATTCTACAACCTTCCCTGCTGGCTTCCCCATTGACTCTCTGGGGTCAATGGGGTCATCAGGCAAGTTAGCAAATGGTGATTGCGGGTGCACTTGGCAAACAGGTATGAGTTCAAACAGGTTGACAAGCACCCAGGTAGCTTCACATGACCACAGGGACACTAGGATGGCCCAAATTCCTGAGGACCAGGCATAACTACCGTTGGAGTTATTAAGTGGATCCAGTGGTGGGATTCAACCGATGTAACAACCGGTTTGCTCTGCGCACGGGCAGTGCCTTTGAAAACAGCCCAAAAACTTACCTTCTACTGTAGCTCACCTCCCCCCCCCCCCCCCCCCCGGTGAATAAGATACCTCAGGTGCGGCAATCCATCTGCCACGCCTGTCAGCTGGGCTTCAAACAAAGGGACTATAGATCAGTATAGCGCAGAATCCCACCCCGGGCGAATCAATGTATCCCCCTGTGGGCATTTCTTGCTGGAAAAGACTTGAAACTGGCAGAAAACATTGTAAATTGCTGTCATGTGACTGAAGAACGCTGCAGCCGGGGTTAAAGGTGAGTGTTGCCAAATCCCTAAAGTGCAGTCATGTGACCACAGAATTATATGCTGCCATTGAAATTCCAAAACGGGTCATAAATAGCTCTTCAAGGGTCCGTTGAGACTTCAAACAGTTGCTAAGCAAGTGGATATTAAGCGACTCTTCCTATAGCTGGTTTGTTTATGCGCTAATCAAATTTCTACATCTCCCATTTACAAATAAAACGGTAAAATGACATCAAGGCCCTAATTCAAAACAGAGTTCAAAACCAGATTAAAACCTCGTTAAAAAGAACAGTTGCCGAGTTAAAAGCCTGACGAAACGCCTTCAACTCACCAACCACTCCAGGGATTCCATGACACTTTTAGAGAGAGACACAGTAATTGAGCTTTCACTCCCGTATTCTTTTGCCTAAAGGGATTAGGGAGACTACAAAGAAGCGAAAACATTCGCCCTTATTCCAAGCCATTTGTTAGTTTTTGAAAACACAACGAATATGGTTGCGAGACCAAGATTTCCCTTCCACTCACTCACAAGTCACACCAGTGACCTAAGCCTCCCTATATCCACCTTCTGCACACATGAAAATGAGTGAATGGAAACACACACGGGACACACAAACACACACAGCATTTCATTAATAAAACTTTCTGGGATTCCTAAACAAAGCTTGCACTGAAAAACTGGAAGCTGCAAACAAGAATGCTATGGCTATGGATTCATATTCTCTCTCCCCCCCCCCTCCCCTCAGACACACACACTCACTTACTCACTTACTTTCAGGCCAGTTGTCAAAATAACTGGAAGGCAGGAGAAGTCAGGGCTGGCCTCATCGTGGACCATCATGGGAACCTCAGGAGATCTCAACTCAATCTCTCTGGGTAGCTTTCTAAAAAGCAACATTTTTAAAAAAACATTGGTAAACTCGGTGAAAATGGTGCAGAGAAGGCAGCTGCTTTCTTTAGCGTTTACCAGTTCTAACGGGGAGGGAGGGAGTTCGGCTCATCCAAACAAGTGTTTTGATATGGTAGCATTGGGATACTGCTGGGCTATCAATATGATTGATAAATAGAGTGGACATAATGCCAAGCCTCTGAACGGTGCCTTTTTGTTTTTTTAGAAAAGTATTTTTAAAACCTGTTAAACATTTCCCGTATAAGCTCTCTTTTCTGTGGGTAGTTTTTACGACCTCCTGAACTTGAGAGCTTTCAGGATTATCTTAACGTGTTTTGAGAAACCAGTTTACCACTTGATCTAAGTCAGGGGTCAGCAAACTGCGGCTCTGGAGCTGCATGTGGCTCTTTTGTCCCTCTGCTGCAGCTCCGTCACCAGTCAGCGCCACAATTTTGAGAGGAGCTTCCGGGGGGGTGGAGGAGGAGAAGCACAGTGCGCTAGGAGAAGACTACGGCAAGGGGAGGGTTTTCCAGTTGTCTCCACAATTGATAGGTCTTTCGGTTATGACAGGTAGAGGAAAAAGGACGCCGCGCTAGAAGGAGACTCTCTGGTGGGGGAACTGAACTTCTGGTCAGCTCCAGCATTGAACAGGGGGCTTCCGGTTAGGACCTTTGTGGCTCCCGGTGTTTTCTTTTCTGGGGAAAACGGGTCCAAATGGTTCTTTGAGTGTTTATGTTTGCCGACCCCTGGTCTATGACAAGCTCCTTGCCTTTCAGAGATGGACGTGACTGGGGGGATCACATCAGAAAATTTGAAGGCCACCCCGGTCGCTCTTGGCCAGGCAACGATGATGGGGGCCCACCAGGACGTGAACATGAGCGATGGCGAGGTAATTAGTTCTGTTCCCTTCACAGCTGTATTTTCCCTTTGGGAAAACTCCTGTTGTTGTTTAGGCTTTGGGGATGGGACATAGGCAAGGTTGAGCCTTCCAGGATCCTATTCTGTGCGGAGCAGAAAAGCCAAGGAAAGAAATATCTATTATGTCTGCTTCTTTATTAGCTTTCTCCATTCTTCAGATTACAGGTAGTCCTTGACTTACAATCGAGCCCGAAATTTCCATTGCTGAGCAATGTTTTTGCCTCATGTTACAACTTTTCTGTGCCACAGCTGTTAAGCGAATCACCGCAGTTTTTAAGTTGCCAACAACGGTTGCGAAGTGAATCTGGCTTCTTCCCCCACTGACTTGGCTTATCAGAAGGTCGCAAAAGGGGATCACGTGACCCCAGGTCGCTGCAACGGTCATCAATACACGCCAGTTGTCACATTTCGCAGTGCTGTTGTAACTTCCAACAGTTGCAAAACCAACGGTTGTGAGTTGAGGAGGGCCTGTATGGTCTCCTAAAACCATCATTTCCACAATTTTTTTTTTTAAAAAGGGCTTTCCTTCAGGCTTACTGTTTTTGAAATGAACGGAGTGACCAAGGAGGATTTGAAGAAATGTAGAGTCATTTCTTGAACATTGTTGAGCTGACCAATCTTCCTTTTTTTGTGTGTGTGTCCTTATGTGAATAGTGCTTTGTGTCCTCTGGGTAATGTCCAGATATTCTCCCCCCTTTCAGCTCTCCTGTCCCAGGGCAGCCAAGCCTATTGTGGGGGCACAGCAAGAACCCTATGTCTGTTCCTTCTCTAGTTGGGCTCTTACATCTGGGCAGAAGGAGAAACCAGTTGGTGCAACTCAAAACGGCTTTTGGGAACGGTATTTATAGTCAGACAGGATCCTATGAAGGAAGCTCTGTTCCCAAAGCCTGATAGGTTCAGAAATTAACAGAAGGGAATATCTGTAGCTTGTAGTTCAGGCTTAAACTGTGGACTCCTTGATGGTGTCTGATCTTGGTGATTTTGTTGCAGACGTTTCATGACCCAGCTAGACGACATCATCAGTGATAGAAGGGAGTGTGGGGTTTGCTCTTATGTAAACACAGAGCAAGTGGAATTTGCCACTACCGTATTTCCCCGAAAAGAAGACAGGGTCTTATTTTCTTTTGACCCCCGAAATAAGCGCTTGGCCTTATTTTCGGGGAGGTCTTATTATTTTTGAGGTGCAGGAGGCGGAGAGCATGGTCACCTCATGGCTGCTACTCTGTTGCAATATTTTCGGGGAGGGCTTATTTTAGCGCATGCGCTCAAAAGCCCGATTGGGCTTATTATCCTGGGAGGCCTTATTTTCGGGGGAAACAGGGTATCAACTCAGACAAACCATCCAACAGTAAGGAGCAACCTCATTTAAGGAACTGCCAAAAGGAAAACACCACTGACAGGGCAAGACTGTGTGCAGGTAGTCCTCAACCTACGACTACAAAGACCAGCTGGCCGGCATGCCGGAACCCAGAAGAGCAACAGGCGATGGCTTGCGTGCCCACAGAGATGGCTCTGCACGCCACTTCTGGCACACCTGCCATAGGTTCGCCATCACAACCCTACACCATTCTGTCCAATCTCTTCTTGAAAACCTCCAGTGATGGAGCACCCACAACCTCTGGAGGCAAGCAGTTCCACTGATTAATTGTTCTCATTGTCAGGAAAATTCTCCTTAGTTCTAGGTTGCTTCTCTCCTTTGTTACTTTCTATCCGTTGCTTCTTGTTCTGCCTTCAGGTGCTTTGGAGAATAATTTGACCCCCTCTTCTTTGCGGCAGCCCCTCAAATACTGGAACACCACTATCATGTCACTCCTAGTCCCGTTATCTCTTTGGGTCATGAAACGCCTGCCAAAAACAAGGGCTTCACAAGTTCTGAATTGCTCTCCTTCCGAGGGTTCCTTTCCCTGTTCTGTTCAGATCGAGGAGTGGAGGAAACCTGACAGATAGTTTCAGAGCTATTCAGACCTTGCAAGTGTTTGAATTACTCCCGTCTTTTCTAGGTGGGGGCAGAGAACGGCGTGGCCACATAATGCCGCGAGGTGGAATGTCTGGGTAAGAAGCCTTCAGCCTTCTGAATTCAGAGTAAGGTTAACCTTTTCTCATTATGCATTTGACTTACTAGCAAAACTAGACGGTTTTTTAAATGGCAGTCTCCCCCTCTGCTTCCCAAAGTGGCCCTTCCTCTCCCAGTACAGCATTTGGAGGGTTTTTTAAATGTTGCATTATCTAGCTGTGATCTTAAGAGCACCCTAAGGGGCCCATTTATATGTTTTAAACCCATGTTTTCCTTCCAATTCAACCTTAGGGTCCTGGGTTACTTAATTTTTTTTCCCTCTTGCCTTTCCTTGGAGGGAAGAGGGAGACTGTCCGGCCCATCTCATCTGGGGAATTCTGGGAGTTGAAACCCGCACATTCTGGCTGTGGAATTCTGGGAATTCACACATCCTTTCTGGGAATTAGAAAGCCCACCCATCCTGGCTTGTTAAAGTTGCCAAAGTTAGGAAACTGGTGCAGCAAAGTTCACCTGGCCTGAACCAATTTGGTGCTGCCACCGGGGTAATAATTCCTTGCAAAAGGGGGAAGGAGCATGGGGCACAGCTGGGAATGAGGGCTCCTGGCTTATGGCCCTCCCCTTCTCACGGTGGTCTCTCCCTCTCTCTCCCCCTCTCTCTTTTCCAGGCAAGGAGGATTCATCCCAGGTGGCCTGCAGGAACCGACTGCCCAGGGAGAGGGCTTTGCAGGACAAGAGAGGGCAAACCGACCCGGCGACCCCCGGTTCAGCTGTCACTATTGAATGTTTTTATTGTTTTTAACTGTACAAATGGCAACCAAGATGAGGGACAAAGATACTCGACACCACGACTCAGTGTGTACCACTGACTGTGACTCTTAAGTTAACCTTCATTGTTTCACTTCCTAGCTCAGTATGTGAAGCCATTCATCATAACTTTTTTTTTTTTTTGTAACGTGTTTCTGTAGGTGCTGCCGCACACGCTCATCCTTTCAAAGAAAACGTGTTTCTTTTACGAGGCATTCCATTTTCTATAAATAAAGGGGGAAAAAAGTACGATTTACAATCGCCCCGATGCTGGTTCTGAGGGCTTTTCAGGAAGCGTCCGGCCTCAATCGCCTCCCGGGAAAAGGTCCCAAAGGTGCTTTTTCACCAGAGGCAACTGGACTTTTCTTGTTTTTCTTGGAAGACCTTTCGCTTCTCCTTCAAGGAGCTTCTTCAGCTCTGACTGGATGGTGGGGAACGGAAGGATTTATCCTCCTTGCAGACAAAGCTGGTCATTTGCATCCTTTGAGAGAGTCGTTGAGGCCACTTGGAGGTTTATCTGTGTCATCAGGATCACTTGAGTAGTTCTTGTAGACTGCAGTTCTTTCCTCTAAAAATTGCAAAGGAAATTTGTATTTGTATTTGTATTTTATTATTTGTATGCCGCCCTTCTCCGGGAGGACTCAGGGCGGCGAACAATTCAAAGGGGCAAAAAGGGGGAACATAAAAGACAAAATACAAATAATAAAAGTCGACAACAATCGCACAACCATACATGTCGAGAGGGGAGGGGAACTCATCACCCCCAGGCCTGCCGGCAAAGCCAGGTTTTGACGGCTTTTCGGAAGGCCTGGAGAGAGGTGAGGTTCCGAATCCCTGCGGGGAATTCATTCCAGAGGGCCGGAGCTGCCACAGAGAAGACCCTCCCCCGGGTAATAGCCAGGTGGCATTGGCTGGTAGATGGCACCCGGAGGAGGCCAACCCTGTGAGATCTAATGGGTCTGTGGGAGGTAATTGGCAGCAGGCGGTCTCTCAAGTACCCAGATCCAATACCATGAAGGGCTTTATAAGTGACGACTAGAACCCTGAAGCGTATCCGGAGACTGATCGGTAACCAGTGCAGCTCGCGGAGGATAGGTGTAACCGAGGTGCACCCACGATCGCTCGCGCGGCTGCATTCTGGACGAGTTGAAGTCTCCGAATACTCTTCAAGGGCTGCCCGATGTAGAGCGCATTGCAGTAGTCCAGTCTTGAGGTCACGAGGGCGTGCAGACTACAGGAACCAGAAGCACCACTCAGGTGACCCTGAGGACACCGATAGACCTCCAAGCGGCCTCAACGACTTTCAAAAGAGATGCAAATGACCAGCTTTGTCTGCAAGGAATATAAAACCTTCCGTTCCCCACCATCCACTCAGAGCTGAAGAAGCTTCTTGGAGGAGAAGCGAAACGTCTTCAAAGAAACACAAGAAAGGCCAGTTGCCTCTTGAAAAAAAAAAAAGCACCTTTGGGGACATCCGTGACCTGGGTGACTGACAATCTCTACAGACTCCCAGGAAAGGGATTTGTACAGACCGTGGCCACTTTTAAGGCCTGTGGACTTCAATTCCCAGCCTTCCGGGAGTCGAAGTTCCACAAGTCTTCGATGTCACCAAAATTGGACGCCCCTGGGGGCGGAACAAGTTACTGCTCAGGTAGCTTTGAAGTTCACATTTCTGTATCGCTTTGGCAACGTGCTAGCATAGCGGATGGAAGCCAAGATCCCTTGCTCTGCAGATTGAACCAAAAACGGGCTCTTGACGTGCCTCTGTGTCCAGGGATCCAGTCGCTATTTTTTGTCCCCTTGTCCGTGCAGCAGAACGGAGGTTTTTCAGCCGAAGGGGTGGGCCAGCGATGGCAAGGGTCAAAAATTTGGAAAAACCCTAACATGATCCCACTGGCAGGTCTCACACACGCAAAAGTACTTTTTTTTAAAAAAAAATACAATTCTCACAATTGAAGGCAAACGTGTATGTCCCAGGATAATTTTGCAAGCTCTAATCTGGATTTGATGACCAGGAGGGACCATAGTTTTTCCCTTCCGAGCTTTTGGGCTTGTACTGGAGCCTGTCCTCAGGAATCTTCTCTCTAGCAGACAATTGTTGTGGTGTCTGTTGTGGGTGGCTTTTTAGTTGTTGAATGGGGTGTTTGTGGCTTGCTATTAAGTCTTTTGCTGTGATTTCCTTGTGCTGCCAAATCATTGCTTCCTAAATACAGAAACAGGTAGTCCTTGAGTTACGGCCACAATGGAGCCCAAAATCTATATTGCAAAGTGAAACATTTATTAAGCGAGTTTTGCCCCATTTTACGACTTTCCTTGCCACAGTTGTTAAGTGAATCATGGCATTTGTTAAGTTTAGTAACACGATTCTTGAGTGAATCTGGCATCTCCATGGAAGTTTGCTTGTCAGGAGGTCGCAAAAGGGGATCATGTGGCCCACCCATCCCCAGGACACGACAGCCGTCATAAATATGAACCACTTGGCAAGCATTTGAATTTTAATTACGTTAACCATGGGGATGTTGTTAACAGTTGTAAGTGGGGAAAAAACGTGATCACTTTTTTCAGTGGTGTTATGACCTCGAACAGTCATTAAATGAACTGTTGTAAGTCAAGGACTACCTGTTGTCCTTCACTTACGACCACAATTCAGCCCCAAATTCCTGCAGTTAAAGTGAAAAATTATTAAGTGAATTTTGCCCCAGTGTACATCCTTCCTTGCCCCAGTTGTTAAGTGAATTGCTGTAGTTGTTAGGTTAGTAACATGGCTATTAAGTGAATCGGGCTTCCCCATCATCTTCTCTCATCAGAAGGTCACAAAAGGGGACCGCGCAACTCCGGGACACGGCAGTCGACATAAATACGGATCAGTTACCAATCATTTTGATCATGTCACCATGGGGACGCTGCAGTGGTCAGAAGTGTAAAACATGGTCATAGGTTATTTTTTTCAGTGCCGTCGTGACCTCACTAAAGAAACTGTTGTAAGTCAAGGACTACCTGTACTTGATCAGCTGGGGGGCTGTAAATCAGCACTCCTGTTGACTGATGAGTCTGAGAGCTCAGAAGACAAAATCTGGTCCTGGTGACTGATCTCTTCTGACCTAGACTTCACCAAATCACAAAGCAGCCTCCTTGTCCCAACCAAACCCCTTTTTGTTAAACTAATGTGAATCCCTCTCAATCACATCCAGCAAAGTCCCGGCAAACAGTCTTTCAAGGGTGTATTTACAATCACAAACCTTATCAGGCTTGGAGAGCTGCCAGGTTGATATCTTCCAAACACAATGCTATACAAGAAAATACTTGGCAGAGTCTCAGAGTCATGAACAAATCTTCACACTAATTAAGTGAATTAATTGTCTCCTGCAAACTCCACTCCCCTTTCCTCCTCTTTTATTCCCTAAGGGAGGGGGCATTCACCATCCACATGTGGCCTTACTCCCAAGTTGGCCCTTGTTCCTTAGCTGTTCCTTCTCCTGGCAGCTCTGCATATGCGCACACTGGGAACAGGCTCCAGCTGTTCTTCTGCCTCACTGATGTCTGATTCCAAAGGCAGCTGATAACTGTCAGACAGCCCTGGCCCCCTCTCTGCCTCCGACACAGAGCCCTCATCAGAGCCTTCTCCAGAGTCCAGGACTGGTCCATCTTCCTCCCCAACCTCCTCGCTGTCCGAATCTGCCACCAGCTCCGCTGCCAGCTGGCAGGCCACAACACAACCCAGATTGGATCCTGCAAATCCTGAATTCTCTAGACTAACCATTTCCCACAACCGTTCTTCAGATGTTTTAGTCTCCAGGCCTTTAATCGTCTTAAGTTGCTCTTCTCTGCACTCTTCAAAGCCTCAACATCTTTCTTATATCGTGGGAACTAGAACCAAGATGGAGTATTCTAAGCGCCATCTTACTAAAGCTTTGTAAAGTGGTATTAACCCTTCACGTGATCTTGATTTCCCGCCCCCTTTTTTTAAGAGCCAAGGTGGCGCAGTGGTTAAATGCAGCACTGCAGGCTACTGCTAGATCAGCAGGTCAGCGGTTCAAATCTCACCGGCTCAGGGTTGACTCAGCCTTCCATCCTTCCGAGGTGGGTAAAATGAGGACCCAGATTGTTGGGGGCAATATGCTGACTCTCTGTAAACCGCTTAGAGAGGCCTGAAAGCCCTATGAAGCGGTATATAAGTCTACTGCTATTGCTATTGCTATTATGCAGCCTAGAACTATTGGCTTTTTTGTTTAATATAATTTTTTATTTCTGAATAAACAAAAACACACAAAACACAACAAACACCACAAAAATATCTTCCATTGTAAAAAGTCTGTCAATTGGTTACAAAGAGCTTTCGTGCATCCCTTCCATAGTCATCACCTACAATTCATATCAAGTTATATATTTTAAATCAAATATATTTATATATATATTACTATCATACCTCAATCTTCATAAGACAATTATTTTTACATCCCTTTATATAAAATATTCCAAAATTTAAAGCAAAACCACATGATGGCATTCCGTTATCTATTTTCAATATCATCCAGCAACATTACATCTTTATAACACTTTCTAAATAAAAATTAATTATGTTTAATAACAAAGTTTCTAAACCTTTCTTAATCATTGTTTACAATTTATATCCAATTTCCCTTTTTTCGTGTCAATACAAATATTATCAATCATTTAACAATATCCATCATTTCATTTTTAATAACAAAGTTTCTAAACCTTTCTTAATCATTGTTTACAATTTATATCCAATTTCCCTTTTATCGTGTCAATACAAATTATCAATCATTTAACAATATCCATCATTTCATTTTTTTTGTCTTAGTTTAAATTTAACTTACTCTTTTTTAATATTATAAGCTTTCATACATAACAGAGTTTCTGTACTTTTCATGATCACCATTTAGAATTTATACCAAATTTCCTCTTATCAAACCAATACATATGTGTACATTGTTATCATCAATTATTTATCTAACTATATCCATTATCACTTCATTTTTAACATAATGCTCTAATTTTAACTAAATTTGACTAATTTTGTTATTAATTTTCCTCTCAACCTATGTCTTTCCAGTAATAGTGCAGTCTTATAACTTTTGCCATTTGTGGAATTAGTCTTCTGGTTATTTCCTTAAACAAATTTGTGTGGACTTCTCTTTGCAACTTGTTGCTTTTTACATATCTTGTAAAATCTCGAGATCCTCCGCCAGCTTCTTTAATCAGCTTATCTTTGGTTAGTGCTTTTGTCAAAAGTTTCTCTCCTTGAATCCATCAATTCTTCTCTATTATCTTCTATACCTTGAAATCTGGGGTAGAGCTCCTTTCCATCTATCTTCCCTTTCCATCTTCCACTCTTTCCAACCACACTCAGTTCATCATCAGTATCCACAATTATCTTGCCTCCTTGTTCATTTCTCCCCTGGGTTTTTAGGACTCTAACCTCCCCTTTTTCCATTTGCTGGATATCTTCAACTCTTCCATCGAATTTCACTGCATTACTATCTATATTTTCCAATCTCTTCTCAATTCTCTCTGTTGTTTCTAATAATTTTTTGAATTTCAAACATAACCTGTTGTAATGTTGTGGTTTCTTTTTGATGCTGTGCCATTCTTCCAACTAGTAAACCCTGCCACTCTAGTTTCAAAACAAGGTTTTGTTTTCACTTCTCTCCAGCTGCCAAAGAAGCATCCAAAGAGCACCCATGCTCTTTATCTTTTTTGTAAACCAGTTGAAGCCTTTGAAGTGCAAAGTCAAAACGATCAAAGAGAAAAGAGAGAAAGCAATATTTCCAGGACTCAACCTCCAACCTCCAAGTGGCAGTGCAACTTCTTTTCCCTCTGATATTACTACCCTCTTTATATTCCTTTTATATTTTCTTTTATTCTAGGCACAAAAGAAACAAAATTCTTAAATGGAGCAAAATAAAGAGAAAAAATCCCATCCAAACCAATATTATAAAAATAAAGAAAAAGATTTAATCCATAGGTAAAAAAAGAAATAGAAGAAAAACCAATACTTTCACTTTAAAAAACCGTTGCGACGTCAGCTCCTGTCTCTATTGGCTTTTTTTGGCAGCTGCTTCACCTGGCTGGCTCATGTTTAAGTGATCGTCCACTAAGACTCCAAGATCCCTCTCACAGTTACTGCCATTAAACCAGGTTTCACCTAGCCTGCAGCTCAATATAGTTGATTTTGTTTTTTTTCGCCTTAAGTAAGATTTTCCAAACTGAAGCTACGGCTCTTGAAGTTCCAGTCAGGACTGAAGCCATGGAGTTGGTGTGTAGGTAGTTCTTGACTTACAACAATTTGTTTAGTGACCGTTCAAAGTTATAACAGCCCTGAAAAAAGTGACTTTTATGACCATTTTTCACAAATGACCTTTGGCAAGATCTGAGCCAGAAGGGTGTGAACAAGTACATATCAAATGATAACCCAGCCCCCTCCCTCCAATGACCCCACCCCAGTGTCCAATGTGCAACTCCCTTAGGTGTCATGTGGGATGCTGTGTTCATTACGGCACAGTGTGGCCCAAGAGAGACCAGTCCAAGACTGGCACTCTGCCACAACTGTACCAGCTTAAATTTCTCATGTTTTGAGAGGATGGAGCCAGTAACTTGGGGGTACCGAATATATCTGAGCAGACAAAGGAGAACACTGGCAGTTGGAAAGGGCAACAGGTAGTCCTCAAACTTACAATGGTTCGTTTAGTGACCGAAGTTACAACAAAACTGAAAAAGGGACTTGCAACCATTTTTCACACTTATAACTGTGATCAAAATTCAGACGCTGGGCCACTGACTCACATTTACAACAGTTGCAGCGCCTCGGGGTCATGTGAACCCCTTTTTACAACAAGCAAAGACAATCACTTAACAACGGCGCGACTCACTTAACAACTGCAGTGATTCACTTAACCGCGGCAGGAAAGTCATAAAATGCAGTGATTCGCTTCGCTGTGCCAGGAAGGGTAAAATGGGGCAAAATCCACTTAGCCACGGCGATTTGGAGCTCAATTGCGGTCCAAAGTCAAGGACTACCTGTACAAAGGGGTTTAAGGATGGGAGGAGGTGGGGACAGAGGAAACTCTGTTTTCAACTTTCTCGTCATTTGGGGCAAAAGGACTGCAAGAAAATATACTTGGGGTCAACATACATTATGGCTGCAGTGACGCAGTGGTTAGAGTGCAGTACTGCAGGCTACTTCTGCTGGCTACCAGCAATTTGGCAGATCGAATCTCACCAGGCTCAAGGTTGACTCAGCCTTCCGTCCTTCCGAGGTGGGTAAAACGAGGACCCAGATTGTTGTGGGACGGCCTTCGGGCGGCGTTTCCCCCCCCCCCCCCGCGGATGGTGGTTTCTCAGTCAACAGGCAGCGTTTCTATCGGGGAGAGCAGCGTTTTCATCTGGAGGGAGGCTGAAGGAGCCTGCTCCAGTGGCCTGATAATTTCTGGCGAGCGACTGCTGGGCACCCCCCCCCCGCCCTCCTCTGCTGCTCCCCCCGCTGCCCCCCCCCTCGCCACATGAACAATAGACAGTAACGGCGCCTTCTTAACGAGGCCAATCTACAATCCTGGCCTGAGGGAGCTTTGGCCCTCTTTAATTGCTGGCTAAGAGAGCCTCGCCCTCCCCCCCCTGCTGCTGGGTGACGTTTCTTTCTTTTCAGCTTTGGCATTTCAGCTGCTCCTTGTGAGGGATTGAGATTCACGCCGGGCTAGCCATCGCCCTATGGAGAAGGTGATCAGCCAGGAACAGTACTGGGAGAGAATGGGAGGCTGTTCACATCTACTGCCATTCCAGCTCGGCTGGGCACCCCCTCCTCCCGCTCCCTTCGGCTTGGCCCCTCCTTTCGGTGAATTCTCCCCCCCACCTGGTTGCTGCTGCTGCAGGGCCTGCTATAGGGCCTTCTGCTGTTCGACATCTGACTCTTTTTTGAGCGCGGCTTCTGGACTGCATTTCCATCTGGCACGGCCACTGCTACCTGATACCACCCTGGACTTCTGGCCTCAGAGAGCGCCACCATTAGATGAGCGGGGGTACTGCAGTATGCGAGAAAGCCCCCTGCTTCCTTCAACTACTCTGGACTTTCTGGATTTTCCCAGAATCTGTCTGTTGCAGAGCCATCTGCTGAGAACTATTTGGCTCTCCCTGAACTCGCACTTTAACAATTTTGCGCTACTTTTATTCTTCTTATTTCCTTCTTTTTTCTCTCCCTTTTTCTTCTATCTTTAGTATGTTGAGTATATGGGATTGTATGTAAGTGTGTGAGTGACCCACTTTTATTGTTATTACTGTTGCATTTGTGTATTTTAATAATTACGTGGGGACTGGTTGTGTGAGTGTTTGAGTATGCTTGGCTCGGAGGACCTGCTAGGGAAGGCGGGGGGTACCGGGGTGATTGGGGGGACTACGGCCACGGGAGTGGGTCGGAGCATTGCGGTCGTGACAGGGAGAGGCAGATACGGCGGGGACCTTAGGGCTAGCCATTACCGGGGAAGGAGGGTTCGCTACATTACAGAGATCCCTCCTTCCGGCCCTTTGAGTCCCACTCCAAGACCAGATGGCGCGAGTACCCAGGACCCTGGTCTCAGGCTGCTGTTGCTAAATGCCAGGTCTGTTATTCACAAGGCTCCCCTCGTCCGGGACTTAATTGTTGACGAGAGGGCAGACCTGGCATGTATTACTGAAACCTGGCTGGGCACAGAAGGAGGAGTCCCCCTTGTAGAGATGTGCCCAGAGGGATTTCAGGTGCTTCATCAGCCGAGAGCCCAGGGAAGGGGTGGCGGTGTGGCTATTGTAATCCGGGAGTCTCTGTTACCTCGTAGGGTCCCTGCTCCGGAGCTTGTCGGGTGTGAGTCCCTGCTGATAAAGTTGGACCTCAAGGGTCAAGTGGGTTTGCTGCTAACGTACCTGCCTCCCAACTGCGTTGCAGCATCCCTCCCCTCGCTCCTCGAGTCAGTAGCCGAGCTGGCAGTTGAGTTCCCCAGGCTTATAGTTCTGGGGGACTTCAATTTGCCATCGCTCGGTGAACGCTCTGATGGGGCGCAGGAGTTCATGGCTTCCATGACAGCCATGGGCTTGACCCAGGTAATTCGGGGCCCAACCCATGCAGCGGGTCACATGCTCGACCTCGTATTCCTCTCGGAGCAGTGGATGTGTGATCTTGGTCTGAGGGGTAATGAGATCATACCCCTGTCGTGGTCAGACCATTGCCTACTGAGGCTTGACTTCCGGAGGCCAAACCCCCACCGTAGGGAGGAGGAACCGACCAGGTGGTTCCGCCCCAGGCGACTTATGGACCCATTGAGGTTCCAGACGGAGCTTGGGGTCATTCCTGATACTCTCGCCCACAGTTCGGCGGAGACTCTGGTTGCCGCCTGGCACTCGGCGGCGTCGGAGTCTCTTGATCGGATTGCGCCACTACGGCCCCTCCGGGTCAGTGGATCCCGGAGGCCCCCTTGGTTTACCGAGGAGCTCCGGGAGAAGAAACGCCGGAGGAGATGCCTAGAGCACCAGTGGAGGTCCGATAAGTCCGAGGCGAACCGAGCACTTCTAACCACCTGCACCAAGGACTACGTTCGAGCATTAAGAACTGCCAAAAGATCATACATTTCTGCCTTGGTTGCGTCCGCCGAGTCACGCCCAGCCGCCCTGTTTAGGATAACCCGCTCCCTCCTTAACAGGAGGGATGCGGGAGACCCCTTGCAGGGTAGGGCTGAGGACTATGCTCAATTCTTGGCGGACAAAATAGCTCGGTTTCGGTCGGACTTGGACTCCACCGCAGTAGATCCAGCCGAGACACAGGAGGACCGCTTGGCAAATCATCTCTGGGTTGAGTTCCAGGATGTTGCCTCTGGGGATGTGGACAAGGCCATTCGAGCTGTAAGTGCCTCCACCTGTATTCTGGACCCGTGTCCCTCCTGGCTGGTTGCCAACAGCAGGGAGGTGACACATGGCTGGATCCAGGCGGTCGTGACCGCCTCCCTTCGGGAGGGGCACTTCCCCGCCGTACTTAAAACGGCGGTGGTGAGACCCCTCCTGAAGAAACCATCCTTGGATCCAGCCATTTTAAACAACTTTCGTCCTGTCTCCAACCTCCCCTTTATCGGGAAGGTTGTTGAGAAGGTGGTGGCCTTCCAGCTTCAACGGGCCTTGGAGGAAGCTAGTTATCTTGACCCCTTCCAGTCCGGCTTCAGACCTGGTTACAGCACAGAAACCGCTTTGGTCGCATTGACCGATGATCTCTGGAGGGCCAGAGATGGAGGCTATGCATCCATCCTGGTTCTCCTTGACCTCTCAGCGGCTTTCGATACCATCGACCATGGTATCCTTCTGCGACGACTGCGGGAGGTGGGAGTGGGAGGCACTGTTTTACGGTGGTTCTCCTCCTACCTCTCGGACAGGTCGCAGTCGGTGTTGGTCGGGGGGCAGAGATCGTCCCTGAGGCCCCTAACATGTGGGGTGCCACAGGGTTCGGTCTTATCCCCCCTACTATTTAACATTTACATGAAACCGCTGGGCGAGATCATTCGGAGGCACGGGATAAAATACCACCAATATGCGGACGATACGCAACTGTATCTGTCCGCCCCGTGCCAACTCAATGAAGCGGTGGACGTGATGAACCAGGGTCTAGAGGCCGTTAGGAACTGGATGAGCGCTAACAAACTGGTACTCAACCCGGACAAGACCGAGTGGCTGTTGTGCTTCCCTCCCAATAATTTGGCGAATGTACCAACACTTAGGCTGGGGGGTCAAATTTTACACCCCTCAGATAGGGTCCGCAACTTAGGAGTCCTCCTGGACCCACAGCTGACTTTTGACCACCAGCTGTCAGCTGTGACCAGGGGGGCATTTGCCCAGGTTCGCCTGGTCCGCCAGTTGCGGCCCTACCTAGACCGGGAGGCTCTCACAACAGTCACTCGAGCCCTTGTGATCTCTAGGCTGGAATACTGCAATGGGCTCTACATGGGGTTGCCCTTGAAGTGCATCCGGCGACTACAGTTAGTCCAGAATGCAGCCGCGCGAGTGATAGTGGGCGCACCGCGGTTCGCCCACGTTACACCTGTCCTCCGCGAGCTGCACTGGCTACCTGTTGGTCTCCGGGTGCGCTTCAGGGTACTGATGACCACCTTTAAAGCACTCCATGGTAGTGGATCTGGGTACTTGAGAGACCGCCTCCTGCCGATTACCTCCCTTCGACCAATTCGATCGCACAGACTGGGCCTCCTCCGAATCCCATCTGCCAGTCAATGCCGACTGGCGACTACACGGAGGAGAGCCTTTTCTGTTGCAGCTCCGACCCTGTGGAACGATCTCCCCGCTGAGATCCGTACCCTCACCACCGTCCAGACCTTCCGCGCAGCCCTCAAGATCTGGCTCTCCCAGCAGGCCTGGGGATAGGTTCCTAATTCACCCGCCCGAGTGTTTGATTGTTGAACGAAAGTTGCGTTTTACTATTTTTTTCTTTGTTCACATTTTGTTTTGTTTTTGATGTTGCACTTCCCTCCCTTGTGATTGTGAGCCGCCCTGAGTCCCCTCAGGGAAAAGGGCGGCCTATAAATTTTAATAAATTCAAATAAATTCAAATTCAAATATGCTGACTCTGTAAACCGCTTAGAGAGGGCTGTAAACACTGTGAAGGGATATATAAGTCTTAAGTGCTATTGCTATTGCTGTGGTGGTTTTTATTTTATTCGTATTAGTTTTTCCAACATCAGGAATATGGTTTTACCATATTTTCCCAAAACTACTTTTATTTTCAAGATTGCACTAGCCATAATGTATCATCCACAGTGTGCCTTTTGGTTTCACCATAAAAGCATATGTGGGATTTAGAGTGGCTCAGTGGCTAAGACACTGAGCTTGTCGATCAGAAAGGCCAGCAGTTTGGCGGTTCGGATCCCTAGCGCCACGTAACAGAGTGAGCTCCCATAACTTGTCCCAGCTTCTGCCAACCTAGCAGTTCGAAAGCACATAAAAATGCAAGTAGAAAAATAGGAACCACCTTTGGTGGGAAGGGAACAGCGTTCCGTACGCCTTTGGCATTGAGTCATGCCGGCCACATGAGCAAGGAGACGTCTTCGGACAGTGCTGGCTCTTCGGCTTTGAAACGGAGATGAGGACCGCCCCCTAGAGTCGGGAACGACTGGCACGCATGTGCGGGGGGGAACCTTTACCTTTACCTTATAGATTTGAAGGGGCTGGACCGAAGCTGCTTGCTGGAATCGGGGAAATAAGTAAATACAATTTGAAATGAAGAAGCAGACCATTTACAAGGTCGTAACACCCATAGTCCTCAGACTTCAACAGCCGTGGCAGCATCACATTATCAGGTCAAATTGGCCATAAATTACAATTTGCCCTTATGTGAAGTTGTGCTCAACAACCTGCTGTGACTTCTATTTTCATTTAGAAAGTTTAAAAAAACCGCCTACTCACGGCGACTTTTAATTATGGCTTTAATGACCACTACCGAACTGATTTAAAAGTCCATCGCACTCACTGAATGGCTGCTCAGCAACAGGGGTGCCAATCCCAATTGCGGTCGCTGAGTGAGGACTACCTACGCTGTCGTTTGAAAGCAAGTCGGAAGATATTTGATTTTAAGGCTATGCCTGCTCTCAGATGGAGCACAACAGTTCATGAGAACACCCTACACCTGTCATGTAAAATCTATGGCCCATGTACCCAGAGGTAGCACGCAGAGCTCTCACTGTGAGCGGGTGGGGGGGGGGGGTTGCCGTCGCCAGCTGTTCTTCTGGTTTCCAGCAGGCACATGCGCTCCAGCCAGCTGATCTTTCTGGGTGCCGGAGTGCTGGAAAACAGCTGGAAAATGGCCCCAAAATCAGCCTGAAAACAGCACGAAAAATGCCCACTTTTTGTGCATTTTTTGCCGAACAAGGGGCCTGAAAATGGCCCAAAATACAGGCATGCACGCACCAGCCAGCTGGGCTTTTGAGTTTTCTGGACTCCAGCACACATGCGCAAGCATGCACATGCACACGTATGATTGTGCGTTCCAGTTTGGGCACTCGGTACCAAAAAGATTCACCATCACTGCTCTACACTAATTTAAATGACTTACTGCTGTTGGGCTACCAATTTACTCCATCCTCCCTTAGCATTATATACCCACAACCCTCTGCCCTTGTTTTCTGAAAGGATGAAGGCCCCTTAGACATAACCTAGGAGAGTGCAATGGTGATGGAGTAAACTACAGTTAGTCCTTGGGTTATGATCTGTAGCATTAATGACAGTATCGAATGCACGTGACTTAAAACTGGTCCTTT
Source organism: Thamnophis sirtalis (assembly GCF_051295495.1). NCBI lineage: Eukaryota > Metazoa > Chordata > Lepidosauria > Squamata > Natricidae > Thamnophis > Thamnophis sirtalis. Next base: position 173,192,593 of record NW_028261381.1, on the reverse strand, counting down.
AATGCAGGGGCCCCCAACCTGTGGACTATGGCCGACTACTAGGCTGTGGCCAGAGATGGTATTCACTTAGCGTATTTTTCGGAGTATAAGCCAATTTCGTTGTACTTAAGTACAATGACAGTAAAGATTATACTTATAAGACGCACCTGAATATAAGCCGCACCAAGATTTTGAAGATTATTTGAATTATTGTAATGCGCTCTACATGGGGCTGCCCTTGAAGAGTGTTCGAAGACTCCAATTAGTCCAGAATGCAGCCGCGCGAGCGATTGTGGGTGCACCAAGGTACACCCACGTTACACCTATCCTCCGCGAGCTGCACTGGCTACCTATTAGTCTCCGAATCCGCTTCAAGGTGCTGGTCGCTACCTATAAAGCCCTACATGGCATCGGACCTGGGTACCTGAGAGACCGCCTCCTGCCGATTACCTCTCTCAGACCGATTAGATCGCACAGGTTAGGCCTCCTCCGGATTCCATCTGCCAGCCAGTGTCGGCTGGCGACCCCCCGGGGGAGAGCCTTCTCTGTTGCAGCTCCGGCCCTCTGGAATGAGCTCCCTGTTGAGATCCGGATCCTTACTACCCTCCCGGCCTTCCGCAAAGCCACCAAGTCCTGGGTGTTCCAGCAGGCTGGGGGGAGCTGAGAAGCATCTACCTCCACGGAAATTGTGAATGTTGGTTTTGTTTTTAATATGTTGTCTTTGTCTTGTTTCCCCCCTTTCCCTTGTCTTTTGTGAGCCGCCCGGAGTCCTCTGGGAGTGGGCGGCATACAAGACAAATAATAAATAAATAAATAAATAAATAAATAAATAAATAAATAAATAAATAAATAAGAGGCAAATTTTAAAAAAAGGTTTTTGCACTCTGCAGACCAAGAGCATGAATAGCCTTTAGGAGGCTTGTAGAGTGCTCCTGGGGGCTGGGGGGGGGGCAAACACGAGCAAAATATGGCCCGTTTTTCGCTCATTTTTTGCTCTCCCCAGCCCCCAGGAGCACTCTGGAAGCCTCCTAAAGGCTATGCATGGCCATTTTGGTGAAGGGGGCAGCACTTCAGGAGACAAAAAAATGCTGTATAAGAGACACACTTTTTCATGCTCTTTTTTGATGCGTCTTATATTCTGAAAAATACGGTACTTTCCCTACCGGTGCGCAAATGTGAGTGCATGTGCCCCGTCAACACATGTGCACCGCCTTCCATGCATTTGCTTTGCTCGCGCGTGAGGCTTGCACGCATCCCTTGGGCTTGAAAACGTGTATTATTTCCCTGGATGAGAAAAGAAGAAACATGTTTTTAAAGACGAAGAGTAGTTCCCTGCGCCCAGCAGATATTTGGTGCGCATTAAGACTGGGCCAACCTATCTGTAAGCTTTCCAAACACCATGTAAAATGAAATCAGAGTCGAAGCCAAAACACTGCTTAAAGTCCCAATTTAATAAAGCAGGCATGTTGGCATAGAGCTATGCGATTCCGACTCTGGAAGTTACATCAGAAACTGTTCTGTTCCCCCTTCACGGCTCGATAACAAATGGCAGGCAAACAAACTTAAAAGGAACTTTCTTTATCAGTTCTCGGCTCGGACTGGCTTCGAGCCCCCAAAATAACATAAATACAGTCTCTGACCAGATAACGGAATGAAAAACAAAACAACTCTTACAAGCAATGCACTTCTCCAAGTGTAGCCTTGAATCAGGGTTACAGGAAACAGAAAGCACTTATCCAAGTGTATCAAGCAATGTTGTACGAACCAAGGAACGAACGTTGACTCCTGCGACTAGGGCATGGCAGCATCTGTCCTTTTATCTCCAAAACCCCACTAACGAGCCCCAGCTGCATCGTTAATCTTGCATTCTGAAAAGACTCACAGAAGACTGCTGCTGAGTCACAACATGAATCCCACCCAGTTAAAAGTTCATGATCTTGCCCCCACACCCACAGTCCATCACATGGTCCAATCTTCTTCTTCCACGCTGGCGTCCACGCCTAACTGCTTCCGTCCAGGTGTTCAGGTTCAGAAGACAAAAGATGACCGTGAGCTTCTAGGAAAGAATTTCTTAGTTTGAAAACAACACATTCTACCCTTTGCTAAATCCCCTCCCCTTAATAAGAGTGTGGCAGGCCTAAGATTCTTAAAGGAGCCGCTGCAGGCCTGACACTATCTGCAAAGCAAAAGACCTCCAGCTCCAGGGTGATGGGATTAAGACAGGACCCTCCAGGACATAATAGGATTATCTAGCTCACCACATGGCACAAGTCCCTTCCTTCATTACATCACCCAGCAAGGTTCAACCAAACTCCGTTCAGACAAACATGGCTCCACATGGGAGCCTGCAACCAATAGGATATATGCACTTGCCACAGGAACAGGAAGCTAAAGGTCAAAGCCCAAGAGAAGATATAAATAAATGTATTGTTTTGGCTACAAAACCTCATCTAGCTATTTCCCTTCCTCCTACTTGAGAGACCGCCTCCTGCCAATTACCTCCCTGCGACCAATTAGATCGCATAGATTAGGCCTCCTCCGAGTTCCATCTGCCAGTCAGTGCCGACTGGCAACTACACGGAGGAGAGCCTTTTCAGTAGTAGCTCCGACCCTTTGGAACGATCTCCCCGTGGAGATTCGTACCCTCACCACCGTCCAGACCTTCCGCACAGCCCTTAAGACCTGGCTAGCCTGTCAGGCCTGGAGATAAAGCTAATTTGTCCCCACCCGAATGATGAATGAATGTTGCTTACTATTTTACTTCTATGTATTGTTTGTGTCTATTGTCTGTACCCTCCCTTCCTTATTTTATGTAAGCCGCCCTGAGTCCCCTCAGGGAAAAGGGCGGCCTATAAATACTAATAAAATCCAAAATCCAAATCCAAATCCCTCTGTTGTGTGGCAATCCTGAAGCCTCCTGGATTACCGCAGCCAGCTTCACGTCAGGGTTGACAACAATGGTGAGTGATGATGTTGAAAAGCGCAAACGTCACACGACTGCATTGCTTAATGACAGCAATGGCAGAATTTCCCCTTGTAATCCCTGGATCACACGGGTCATTAAGTGAGGACCTCGTGACCACAATGTGGGAAGAGACATAAATCCCAGGTCAGCAGGTGAGTGCTACAGGTTAGAATTGTGTCATGGGTAGATGCCACAGAGCATGGACAGCAGGGGTGGGTTCCTGCCAGTTCTAACCTCTTCTCTAGAAGAGGTTCACCAAATCTACCGCGCCGTTTAGAACCGGTTCCAGCTCCCCCACATCCCGCCCATCCCAACATCATCAAGATGAAGAGCGAGAGGAGGAATTCTGGGAGTTGAAATCCACAAGTCTTAAAGCTATCAAGTTTGAACACCCCTGGGTTTATTTTTCTAAAGGGTTAGGGGTGCTTTTGGTGGGAAGGGTTAACCGGTAATAAGGGTTAACCGGAGAGGCAGTTTCTGTAAGCAGGGCAATAAAGATTAGGCTAGAAACAACACCAGAATGTTTCCTTCCTGCCTTCCTTACAGGATTAGCCCTGTGAAGTGGGAAAAAACAAGATATTTCTTCCCAAAACCGCTGCTTAGAAAGTTACCAACCGGTTCTCCCGAATAGGTGCGAACCGGCTGAATCCCACCACTGCTGTTAACTCTGAAGCAAACCTGGCTGGGGCCATATTTGCGGCTTCAAGGTTGTCAGTGTCTTTGTTTTAACTCATCCCAATTCACTTAACAGCTGTGGCAAGAAAGGTCCTCAAATGGGGCAAACCTCACTTAACAACTGTCTTTGTTGGCCTGACCTGTGGGTCCTAACTTGAGGACTACATGTACGGATAAAATTCTTGCGTCTGCCACTTTAAACTGGGTGAAACAGGGCACCTTAGGGCAATAAAGTTTAAATCAAGGAATCCCAAAGAGGGTATAATGCATAGAACGGACCCCAACTCTCAAATCCCCAATTACAATTTGGCAAAATTGTGAGACTGGGAAGACCAGTCTCACCATCAGCTACTGGAGGGGCAGTTAGAATAGAATAACAAGAGTTAGAAGGGACCTTGGAGGTCTTCTAGTCCAACCCCCTGCCTAGGCAGGAAACCCTACACTTCAGACGAATGGCTATCCAACATCTTCTTAAAATCTTCCAGTGTTGGAGCATTCACAACTTCTGGAGGCAAGATGTTTCACTGATTAATTGTCCTCACTGTCAGGAAATTTCTCCTTAGTTCTAGGTTGCTTCTCTCCTTGATTAGTTTCCATCCATTGCTTCTTGTTCTACACTCAGGTGCCTTGGAGAATTGCTTGACCCTCTTCTTTGTGGCAACCCCTGAGATATTGGAAGACTGCTATCATTTCTCCCCTAGTCCTTCTTTCTCTTAAACTAGACATACCCAGTTCTTGCAACCGTTCTTCATATGTTTCAGCCTCCAGTCCCCTAATCCTTTGTTGCTCTTCTCTGCACTCTTTCTAGAGTCTCCACATCTTTTCTACATCATGGCGACCAAAACTGACTGCAAATATTCCAAGTGTGGCCTTACCAAGGCTTTATAAAGTGGTATTAACCCTTCACGTGATCTTGATTCTATCCCTCTGTTGATGCAGCCTAGAACTGTGTTGGCTTTTTTGGCAGCTGCTGCACACGGCTGGCTCCTATTTAAATGGTTGCCCACTAGGACTCCAAGGTGCCTCTCACAGTTACTACTATTGAGGCAGGTACCACCTATACTGTACCTGTGCATTTGAGTTTTCCTTGCCTAAAGTAGAACCAGAGTCAACCCAGCAGGAAGTCCAGTGTCACCCCAATCCTTTTTTAAGTCCTCGGTCATCCTGTTTCTTTGTTTATGTAAGAAAAATGTCTCTTGAAACAATGACGCAGGGGGTTGGACTAGAAGACCTCCAAGGTCCCTTCCAATCCCGTTATTCCATATTCCGTGATTCCCTGCAGATGAACAATTCACCAGGATCTCATACAAGGCAGGATCTGTTGAACTTCAGAGGACGAAACGGCAACATTCCCTTCACTGGGAAAAGGAGGTTTATATCAAAACGCATCGGAAGAGGCTACCCTCTGGCCCTGGGGAGCTTTGCTAAGCTTTGGGCAAGAGGCATCTGACAACACACCGTTGCAGTTGCCGCAACGAATAACATTGGCATTCCATGAGCCATCACACACTCAAGTGCATCCCCACACAGACGCAAAAAAAATAAACTATGAAGATTTCCTTACTGATATGATCCCTCTAATTTTCCTTTTTTCTTCCCTTTCCTTTTTGCTTCTTTCTCTTTTTTTTAAAAAAGTGATTCATTAAAAAATAATTATTTTAAAGAATTGCTTTTGATGCTTGCTCGTCTCAGGATCGAGAGAGGCTGAGTTGGGGGGAACATGAGATAGGGGTCACCTGTGTGGGGACTCCAACAATTCAAGATGATATAGATAGATAGATGATAGATAGATTGATAGATAGATAGATAGATAGATAGATAGATGATGGATGGATAGCTGACAAGATAGATAGATAGATGATAGATGGATGGATAGATAGCTGACAAGATAGATAGATAGATGATGAGATAGATAGCTGATGAGATAGATAGATGATAGATAGATAGGTAGATGGATGGATGGATAGATAGCTGACAAGATGATAGATAGGTGATTAGATAGATGATAGATAGCTGATGAGATAGATAGATGATGGATGGATAGCTGACAAGATAGATAGATAGATGATAGATGGATGGATAGATAGCTGACAAGATAGATAGATAGATGATGAGATAGATAGATGATAGATAGAAAGGTAGATGGATGGATGGATAGATAGCTGACAAGATGATAGATAGCTGATTAGATAGATGATAGATAGCTGATGAGATAGATAGATGATAGATAGATGGATGGATGAATGGATAGATTGCTGACAAGATAGATAGATAGATGATGGATGGATGGATAGCTGATGAGATAGCTAGCTAGCTGATGAGATAGATAGCTAGCTAGCTAGCTGATGAGATAGATAGATAGATATAGATAGCTGATGAGATAGATAGATGATAGATGGATGGATGAATGGATAGATATAGCTGACAAGATAGATTGATAGATAGCTGATGAGATAGATAGATGATAGATAGGTAGATGGATGGATGGATGGATGGATAGCTGACAAGATGATAGATAGCTGATGAGATAGATGATAGATAGATAGATAGATAGATAGATAGATAGATAGATAGATAGATAGATAAGAGGTTCCCCTCGCACACTGCTCTTAGTGGGTCCTTCTCTGGACTTCTCTAAATCCTTCTCACGGCTGGATTCCAACAGCTTTGGTGGCCACCAACCCTGTCTCAAAGCCAACAGCCGATTCCTGCCTCCCCCGTTTCCAAATCCATAACCTGAATCGTTCTGAGATTCCCCAGACCCTCAGATGGAATTGGGAAGCACTTTGAAGGACGTCTTTGGAGATGTTCAGTCATCCAAGACATGGTTGTCCCAAAGGTGCTTTTTCCAAAAGGCATCTGAACTGTGTTTTTGTTTTGTTCCTTTGAAAACGTTTCACTTCTTTAGTTGGAAACCACTTCTGGGCTTTGTGCTCGAGGTGGGGAAAAAACTGAAAATGTAAAACTTGGGTTTTGCCGATACGTTTGTTCTTAAAGAAGTAGGTAGGTTTGTCACAATAGAAATAGCTGGCATATACTGCATTATTCTGCAAAAGTCAAAAGGCGAGGATCTATGTTATTACCTCATTCTATTCCATCCAAGAGAGTCGGAAATCAGTGTTTTCTTGTTCCTTCCCCCTTCCCTATTTTCCCATTGTTCTCGTTTTTCTTTCCACTTCTTTCATTTTGTGTTTGGATGAACTAATAAAATCGGACAAACGGAAAAAAAGCTTTTGCTTCTCACCCAAGAAGCTTCTTCAGTTAGCAAGAACCGAAGAAACTACTTGGATGAGAAGCGAAATGTTTTCAAAGGAAAGAAAAAAATCCCCAAGAAAGTCCTGTTGCCTTTTGGAGAAAGCACTTCTGGGACAATCTAGAACCGTGATGATGAACCTACGACACGCGTGTCACGGGTGGCATGCAGAGACCTCTCTGCGGGCATGCCAGCCGTCAGCCCAGCCTTACCACGCATGCATGCATGCCTCCGGCTGGCCTTCGAGTCTCTGCCGCGGAGGCATTAAAAGAAAAGGGAAATGAACTCCCCAGGTTTTCGCAAACCCACACATTCCAACTTTAATTTGGTAACGGGGCCAAAGAGACCAGGGGGACGGGACACCGCTTTATCCCGACCTCGAATCGGCTTTCCCCCATAACAGAAATCAAGAGTCAGAACAGTCTGATGATGAAAAGGAGTGGGGGAAAAAATAGGCTGTCTGGCGGCTCTTTTATAACCCCGGCTGTATGAACGGGGTTGCTTTCTGCAAAACCGGACGGAGGTGATTTCTGCTGGACGGCAGGAGAGAACGCAACGCTGCTCCGGCTGCCTTCATTTCACCAGCTCCTTGATGTACTTCCACCCTTGCTGGGTGTATTCGCAGCTCTTGGTGGGGGCGATGGAAAGGGCACTTATGACAGTACGAACCCCTGCACGGAAAGGGAGAAACGAAAGGGAGAGAGTTTAACCGGCAGCTTTAAACCAATCGGCGATCCGTTCCGTGCGCTGGGGATTTTATGGGTTAAGGGCTTAGAAAGGGGAGGATACAGAAAGAAGGGGAAAATGTAATCTGACAGAGAGAGGGAGGGAGAGAGAGAGAGAGGGAGGGAGGGAGGGAGGGAGGGAAGAAGGGAGGGAGGGAGGATAAAATATAAATGCATTTATAACTACGGTAAAGAAGATTGGAAGCCTTTTCTTTCTTTCCTTCTTTCTTTTCCTTTCCCTTTCCTTCCTTTCTGCCCTTTTTGGCTTCCTTCCTTCCAATCATCCTTCCATCCTTCTCCCCTTCCCTCTATCATCTATTTACTTCCTTCCCCTCTTCCTTTCCTTCCTTTCTCCCTAAGCTTCCTCCCCCCATTCCTCTTCCTTCTTTCCTCTCATCTCTTTCCTTCCTTCTTCCTTTCCTTCTTCCCTCGCTCTTCCTTCCTTCCACCTTTTTTCTTTCTTCCTTCTTTTCCTCTCTCCTTCCTTCCCACCTTTCTTTCTTTCCTTCTTTCCTCTCCCATCTTTCTTTTTTCCCATTTTTCTTCTTTCCTTCCTTCCTTCCTTCCTTCCATATCTCATCTCTTTCCTTCCTTCCTTCCATCCCCCATCTCTTTCTTTCCTTCCTCTCCCATCTTTCCTTCCTTCCTTCCTTCCTTCCATGTCTCATCTCTTTCCTTCCTTCCTTCCATCTCCCATTTCCTTCCTTCCTTCCTTCCTTCCTTCCTTCCATGTCTCATCTCTTTCCTTCCTTCCTTCCATCTCCCATTTCCTTCCTTCCTTCCTTCCTTCCTTCCTCCCTCCCTCCCTCCCTTCCCTTCCTAGATTCTATCATATCTCAAGACTTAAAATGGACACCTAATATCAAAAACGTCATCAAAAAAGCACAACCAAGAATGTTCTTCCTGCGCCAATTCAGGAAGCTCGATCTGCCCAAGGAGCTGCTGGTTTTGTTCTACAGAGGAATTGTTGAGCCTGTCATCTGCACCTCCATAACTGTCTGGTTTGGCTCCGTAAACAAACAAGACAGACACAGACTTCAACGGATAATCAGAACTGCAGAAAAAACAATGGCTACCAACTTGCCTTCCTGTATCCTGCACTAGTCAAAAAGAGGGCTTTGAAAATATTTAATAGCAATAGCAGTTAGACTTATATACCACTTCACAGCCCTCTCTAAGCAGTTTACAGAGTCAGCATATCGCCCCCACAGTCTGGGCCCTCATTTCACCCACCTCGGAAGGATGGAAGGCTGAGTCAACCTTGAGCCGGTGAGATTTGAACAGCCGAACTGCAGAACTGCAGTCAGCTGAAGTAGCCTGCAGTGCTGCATTTAACCACTGCGCCACCTCGGCTCTATATCTACAGCCCCCTCACATCCTGGACACAAATAGTTTCAACTTCTACCCACAAAATGATGCTATAGGGCACTGCCCACTAAGACAACTAAACACAGGGACATTTTCCCCCCCGAATGCCATCACTCTGCTTAACAACTCATTCCCACAACACTGTCGAAATATTTAATGACTAGTATCTCTCTCTTCCCACTTATGACTACAGTGGGGCAAAAAAGTATTTAGTCAGCCCCCAATTGTGCAAGTTCTCCCACTTAAAAAGATGAGGGAGGCCTGTAATTGACATCACAGGTAGACCTCAACTACGAGAGACAAAATGAGAAAACAAATCCAGACAATCACATTGTCTGATTTGGAAAGAATTTTTTTTTTTGCAAATTATGGTGGAAAGTAAGTATTTGGTCAATATCAAAAGTTCATCTCAATACTTTGTTTTATATCCTTTGTTGGCAATGACAGAGGTCAAACATTTTCTGTAAGTCTTCACAAGGTTGGCGCACACTGTTGCTGGTATGTTGGCCCATTCCTCCTGCAGATCTCTTCTAGAGCAGTGATGTTTTGGGGCTGGCGCTGGGCAACATGGACTTGCAACTTCCTCCAAAGGTTTTCTATGGGGTTGAGATCTGGAGGCTGGCTAGGCCACTCCAGGACCTTGAAATGCTACCTATGAGGTCAATTACAGGCCTCTCTCACCTTTTTAAGTGGGAGAACTTGCACAATTGGTGGATGACTAAATACTTTTTTTGCCCCACTGTATAACGATGTTGCTTTGTGTCTTTCGATTTATATTGTTGTATTTGTTTCCTAATACAATTTGATAGCTTATTAGTAATCTTTTTTTTTCTTTTTTTTAAATAATATGTATTTATAACATCCCATAGATCCATCTTATCTTACAACGGTCCTACTTCTTCTTCCCCCCCTCCCTCTTTCCTTCCCTCGTTTCTTCTCTCCTACTCCCCTTCCTTCCCTCCCTCCTTCCTTCCCTCCTTTCTTTTCTCCTTCTCTCCTTCCTTTCCCCCTTCCTTTCCTCCTTCCTTCCCCCCTTCCTTCTCTCCATTCCCTCCTTTCTTCTCTCCTTCTCTTCTTCCTTCCCCCTTCCTTCTCTCCTACATTCCCTCCTTCCTTCCCTCCTTTCTTCTCTCCTTCTCTTCTTCCTTCCCTCCTTTCTTCTCTCCTTCTCTTCTTCCTTCCCTCCTTCCTTCTCTCCTTCTCTCCTTCCTTCTCCTATTAGTAATCTTGACTGTCACTGTGTTGTATCTTTTATTCTTGATGGATGTATTTTTATTCTCCTTATGTACACTAAGAGCATCTGCGCCAAGGACAAATTCCTTGTGTGTCCAATCACACTTGGCCAATAAAATAATTCTATTCTATTCCATTTTTTTTTCTTTCCTACTTGAATCCTGCATTTAAAACTTTCCCTACTGTTCCCGTCCTTCGTCTTTCTTCTTTTGTTGAAATGTTGTATTTTAACCTTTTTTCATTTTTTGAAATGAAATAGAATTCTTTACAGAGAAGAAAAGTAATAGAGGCCATCACATCACATGACCTCCTCCCCCTTTAGTGTTGTTTTTTTGGCCACACTTTTTAAACATGTCCCCATGGCTGCCCTCCCCTTTCGAAGGAACCCGGTTACAAAAATGATTGCAATCCCAAGCAGGACAGCCCACTTTACCTGAGTTCCAGGCATTGCAGAGGGAAAATTCAGTTTTTGGAACCTCTGGAAGCTGCAGAAATGAAAGACAAAAACAGACTTGAGAGATTTGGCAGAAAAGGGTTAGAGGTCTGAGCGAAGGATGAGAGAAAGTGCTGTGTTCAAATTCTACCAGGTTCGCAAGGGGGAAAAGAACAAAGTTTGATGTAAGCTTGCTGCAAAAGATTCTACCAATAGAGAAACTATACCAGGGTTCTCCAAATGTGGCAACTTGAAGACGGGTAGACTTCAACTCCCAGAATTCCACAGCCAGCATAGCTTGTGGACTTCAACTCCCAGAATTCCACAGCCAGCATAGCTTGTGGACTTCAACTCCCAGAATTCCACAGTCAGCATAGTTTATGGACTTCAACTCCCAGCATTCCACAGCCAGCATAGCTTGTGGACTTCAACTCCCAGAATTCAACAACCAGCATAGCTTGTGGACTTCAACTCCCAGAATTCAACAACCAGCATAGCTTGTGGACTTCAACTCCCAGAATTCCACAGTCAGCATAGTTTATGGACTTCAACTCCCAGCATTCCACAGCCAGCAGAGCTTATGGACTTCAACTCCCAGAATTCCACAGCCAGCATAGCTTGTGGACTTCAACTCCCAGCATTCCACAGCCAGCATAGCTTGTGGACTTCAACTCCCAGAATTCAACAACCAGCATAGCTTGTGGACTTCAACTCCCAGAATTCCACAGTCAGCATAGTTTATGGACTTCAACTCCCAGCATTCCACAGCCAGCAGAGCTTGTGGACTTCAACTCCCAGAATTCCACAGTCAGCAGAGCTTGTGGACTTCAACTCCCATAATTCCACAGTCAGCATAGCTTGTGGACTTCAACTTGAAGTCCACAAGTCTTCAAGTTGCCAAAGTTGGAAACCCCTAATCTATAATATTCAGATAGTCCTCAATTTACAACAGTTTGCTTAGCGACTCTTCAAAGTTACAATGGCTCTGAAAAAGTGACTTGATGACCATTTTCCACACATATGACCGTTGCGGCATTCCCTTGGTCACAATGATCCTCAATCCCATGCTGGACAGCTTGTTCACACTTATGACGGTCGCGGTGTCCCAAGTTCACGTCATCCCCTTTGGCGACCTTTTGTTCACCAATGGGGAATTTTACATTGCTAAGTGAGACATTCGTTGAGTGATTTTTGCGACCCGTTTTACGACCTTTCTTGGCCTAGTTGTTAAGCAAATCAATGCGGGTGTTGAGTTAGTCCCACGGTTGTTAAGTGAATCTTGCTCCCCCACTGAAGCTCAGAAAAGGGGATCGCACATGCGACCGTCATAAATATGAACCAGTGGCTACGCAGGTGGATTTTGATCACGTATGACCGCAGGGATGCTGCAATGGCCATAAGTGTGAAAAAAGGTCATAAGTCACTTGTTAAACTCCTTAAAGCCAGATTTAATAACTGTACGACCAAGGCAGTATAGATAGTCCTCAATCTACGACCACAATCGAGGCCGTAATTTATGTTGTTAAAGGTGAGACATTTGTTCAGTAAGTTTTGCCCCATTTTACGACTTTTCTTGCCACAGTTGTTAAGTGAATCACTAGAACTGATAAATCAGTAACCCGGTTGTTAAGTGAATCTGGTTTCCCCATGGACTTTGCTGGTGAGACAGTTGCAAAACGGGATCGCGTGACCCTGGGACACTACAGCAAAGCATCTGAATTTCTGATCACCTGACCACAGGGATGCTGCAATGGTCGTTAAGTGTGAAAAACAGTCGTACGTCCCTTTTTTTTCATCCCCGTTGTAACTGTCTATTTATTTTTTTTAGTTTTCAAAACAAACACAACACATAAAATCTTCCTTTTTTACGTACTGTAGAAAATGTATCAGTTGGTTACAAAAGGCTTTTGTGCATCTCTTCCACAGTCATCAAGCATAATTTATAATAACTCAAGTATTTTAACTCAGATATTTATACATGTTACTGTCATCATGCCTCCATTTTCATTTGACTATAATTGTTTAAACGTCCTTCATCATAAAATATAGCAAGATTTAATACATAACCACATACTGGCATTTCATTTAATATTTCTGAAATCCTCCAATAGCACTGAATCCTTATGTCCTATTCTAGCTAAACATCCCTAATATTTAATAACAAACTTTTCTAAGCCTCCTTTTCAAATCACAGTTTAATAGCAATAGCAATAGCAGTAGACTTATATACCGCTTCATAGGCCTTTCAGGCCTCTCTAAGCGGTTTACAGAGAGTCAGCATATTGCCCCCAACAACAATCTGGGTCCTCATTTTACCCACCTCGGAAGGATGGAAGGCTGAGTCAACCCTGAGCCGGTGAGATTTGAACCGCTGAACTGCTGATCTAGCAGTAGCCTGCAGTGCTGCATTTAACCACTGCGCCACCTCGGCTCCCGTTCCCGTTGTAACTTTGAACAGTCCCTAAGCGAACCGTGGTTAAGTCGAGGACTGCCTGCACTTCCTTCCTTGCTCCCCCCTTTGGAGAACCCACTCCTCGGTAGGTTGGCAGCCCCCAACTCCCCCGAGATCCACCCATGACCTGCGTCAGGCTCGAAGGTGACCCGCAGGGATGATCTGGGCTCACCTGCCAACCCAAATACTTTGTCCATTCCTCCACAGCTGGAGGAACAGCTGCTTTGGCTTTGTGGAGGGCTTCGGCACCTTGATCACCGCTAGCCAGCAGCCCCTGGGAGTAAACCACGTAAAGGGCACCGCCAGCCAGTCCGGCTTTGGCCATCCACCTGCATGAGAAAAACAGAAAAGGTCTTTTAGCGCTCAGCCATCCCACTTAGGCTTACCGTATTTTTCGGACTATGAGACGCACCGGAGTATAAGATGCACCAAGATTTTGAAAAGGTATATTAAAAAAAAAAAGTTTAAAGGATAAAGTTTACCCCGCACTTATTCTTGTTAGGTATAATTACTGATTGTACAGTTATAGAGACTAACCTGATTTTGCATTTAATAACCGCAGCTAGACTGTTGGTGGCGCAATACTGGAAGAAGGAAGATTTGCCTACTATTCAAGAATGGACATTGAAAGTAACAAACCTAGCAGAGATGGCTAAAATATCAGCATATCTCAAGGACCACTCAAACGAGAGATATAAACTGGAGTGGAGAAAATGGATTGACTATACTCAAAATAAATATGGGACTAAGAAATTCCAGATAGCTTATGACTGAAGAAACAAGGAATGACATAATCTGTTTAGAGTTAGCCTAGCAAAGAGGAGTTAAAGCTCAAATGAAAGATGATACCAACTTTTTTTAAAGTTTATTTTAGAATATCTTTGTTAAAGATTTATACCCTGTATTGGTTCTGGGAAGTCGGGGAGGGGTGGGTGGGATTTGGGTGGGGAGGGTGGTAAACATTTGTAAAAGTTTTTTTTCCAAAACTTTTCAATTAAAAAAAAAGTTTTTGCCCTCCCCCGGCCCCCGGGAGCACTCTGCAAGCCTCTCACAATCTTTGTGCCCCCCTTTTTTTTGTACGAAAAGGGGCCACGCAGAGAGTTTGGGAGGCCTCCAGAGTGCTCCTGGGGGCTTGGGAGGGCAAAAAGAACCCCGTTTTTGTGAAAAAATGGCCCCGTTTTCGCTCCTTTTTGCTCTCCCCAGCTCCCAGGAGCACTCTGGAAGCCTCCTAAAGGCTATGCATGGCCGTTTTTGGAAAGGGGGTAAGGTTTCGGGAGACCAAAAATGCTGTATTCAGTGTATAAGATGCACCCAGTTTTTCACCCTTTTTTGGGGGGGGGGGAAAGTGCGTCTTATACTCTGAAAAATACGGTATATACCGCTTTCGCAGAGCTTTTACAGCCCCTCCCTAAGCGGTTTACAGAGTCAGCCTATTGTCCCCAACAATCTGGGTCCTCATTTTACGCACCTCAGGACAGAAGGCTGAGTCAACCTTGAACCGGTTAGGATTGAAGTCCTGGCTGTGGATATGAGATGGTGAATTCTAGTCCTACTTCATGTATGAAAGCCAGCTGGGTGATTTGGGGCCAATCACCAGGAAGCGGTGAGTTCTAGTCCTGCCTTAACACATGAAAGCCAGCTGGGTTTCTTTAAGTCAGTGTTTCTCAACCTTGGCAACTTGAAGATGTCCGGACTTCAACTCCCAGAATTCCCCAGCCAGCATTCGCTGGCTGGGGAATTCTGGGAGTTGAAGTCCGGACATCTTCAAGTTGCCAAGGTTGAGAAACACTGCTTTAAGTAGTCTCTCTCTCTCTCCCTCCCTCCCTCTCTCTCTCTCTCTCTCAGCCCAACCTACCTCACAGGATTGTTGTTAGGGGGGAAAATAGAATGTATATTCGATACTTTTCCTGTCTTGAGTGATTTGTAAAAATAAAAACGGGATGCAAACAAGCAAGTGAATTCAAGTGCCTGATAGAATTCAGGTTTTAACTGACTGTGGTTTAACACAGCCACAGTTAAGGTTTGTTATTAACACAGCAAACTTTCAACCAACTACGGTTTAAGTCAGCAAGATTTTAACTGATTGTGGTTTAACACAGCCTGGAACTCCTGTCCTGGAGTTCCAAAAATTTTATTAACAGAAAGTAGCAAACGCCCTCGGATTTGGGTGAGAAGTGGGCACCAATTCAACAGGGAAAGCTCTTCCAGCCTGCCAATGCAGCCTGATCTGTTGGATTCTTCCCTCGCCCTCCATCCAATGGCCGACTCTTCCTTGATCAGAAAGAAAACTGCAAGGAAAGTGGGCAAATCTAACCAGGAGCCTAAACACCTAATCCTAATTCTCAACCTTGACCACTGCAGGATCAGTGGACTTCAATTCCCAGAATTCCCCAGCCAGCGTATGCTGGCTGGGGAATTCTGGGACTTGAAGTCCACACATCTTATAGAGGCCAAAGTTGAGAAACAGTGACCTAATCAACAGCAATACATACAAGCAGTCCTCGACTTACAACAGTTCGTTTAGTGACTGTCCAAAGTTACAACTGAAAAAAGTGACTTATGACTGTTTTTCACCCTGACAATTGTTACAGCATCTTAATAGTCACAGAAGGAGGTCAAAATTTGGGACGCAGGACAACCGGGTTCCCATTTATGACGGTGGCAGTGCCCTGGGATCAGGGAATCCCCTTTTGTGATCTTCTGGCAAGTGTAATCAAGTCATTAAAAGCCCGATTCACTTGAAAATCATGCTCCTGATTTAACATATACGGCGATTCACTTAACAACAGTGGCACAACGTTGGAGCAAGGTTCACTTAACCAACCATTCACTTGCAATGAAAATGTTTGGCCTCCACCGTGGTCGTAAGTAGAGGACTACCCGTGATTCGATAGGGATTGAATGGGGCGCAGTGGGACTTCGATGTGGAGGGAGACAGGGCAATATTACAAAAAAACATTTTTCCAGTCCCAAAAGTGCTTTTTTTTTAAAGAGGTAACTGGACTTCCTTTGTTTTTCTTTGAAGACCTTTTCCTTCTCATCCAAGAAGCTTCTTCAGCTCTGACTGGATGGTGGGGGACGGAAGGATTTATGCTCTTTGCAGACAGCTGTATCATTTGCATCCTTTGAGAGGGTCCTTGAGACCACTTGGAGGTTTATTTGTGTCTTCTTTAAAGACGTTTCGCTTCTCATCCAAGAAGCTTCTTCAGCTCTGACTGGATGGTGGGGAACAGAAGGATTTATGCTCCTTGCAGACAGCTGGACTTCCATTCCCCACCATCCAGTCAGAGCTGAAGAAGCTTCTTGGATGAGAAGGGAAACATCTTCAAAAGAAGAAAAAACCCAGAAAGTCCAGTTTCCTCTTGAAAAAATAAAGCACCTTTGAGACAACCATGACCTGGATGACTGAGAATCTCCAGAAACATTTTCCCAAAGGTCTTCCCTTATCGAAGACTCTATGGGGCAGGGGATAGTAGGGGCAAAGAACTCCCTCCTTCCGGGCCTTTTGTTGTGGTTGTTAGTTGCGAAGTCATGTCCGACCCATCGCAACCCCATGGACAATGTTCCTCCAGGCCTTCCTGTCCTCTACTATCCTCTGGGGTCCATTTAAGCTCATGCTGACTGCTTTGGTGACTCCATCCAGCCACCTCATTCTCTGTCGTCCCTTCTTCTTCTTTTCCCCTCCATCGTTCCCAGGATGAGGCACTTCTCCAGGGAGTCCTTCCTTCTCATTAGGTGGCCAAAGTCTTTGAGTTTCCTCTTCAGGATTTAGGACCTTCTAAAGAGCCGTCAGGGTTTAATCTCCTCTAGGACTGACCGGTTGGATGGCCTTGCAGTCCAAGGGACTCAGAGCAGGAGTCTTCTTCTCCAGCACCAGAGTTCAAAGGCCTCTGTTCTTTGGCTCTCAGCCTTCCTTATGGTCCATCCTTCACAGCCATCCATTGCAACTGGGAAAACCACAGCCTTGATTATACGCACTTTTGTTGGCAGGGGGATGTCTCTGCTTTTTAGGATGCTGCTGCCTAGATTTGCCATAGGCTTCAAGGAGAGGGAAATCAGAATAGAGTTGGAAGGGACCTTGGAGGTCTTCTAGTCCAGCCCTCTGCTCAAGCCCCCTGTTCAAGCGGGAGATCCTACAGCATTCTACACTGGGCTGGACTAGAAGACCTCCAAGGTTCTCTTCTACTACGATGACTATGATCTATTGCTAGACCATCCTACACCAGGAATATCGTGAGAATCCCTTGCAAAACTTCCGTGCATTTCGGTTGCCTAAACGAAACGAATCTGCATTTCTGCAAAAAAATAGTTATATGGCATGCGATGATGCGGAGGGTAAGTTGGAGGGCGGGGCTCCACCGAGAATCCCGGGGACCCGACACTGTGAAGGGGTGGGGGGGGTGCCCCGTCTTGCGACTCTTCCCCCCCCCTCCGCACCCCCCCCCCGTTCCCCTTCTCTGTCGTTACAACAACCGCCTTTAAGCCCGCCCGACTCACTTGAGCAAAGGGAACGTGCGGGACGCCATGACGGAGCGATGCCTCTTCCAAGGGCAGCCCTGCGCCCGGCCGCGCCGTTTCCTGCGAGGCACCGCCCCCTTCTCGCGGGACCTTTCGGGAATTGTAGGCTGAATGGCCGGCCGGATGACGCGAAGCCCGCCGGGGTTGCCTAGGCTTGCCGATGCGTCGCTTCCGATGCGTCGCTTCCCCAACTGGGCGCCCGGGAGCGCAGTCTGTCCAAACTGGGCATTGTTAGCTGTAAACCTGGGTTAAGTTGGTTGGAGGAGGGGTTAATGAGTCGTGGGAACCCTGTCTTGTCTTGAGCTAGAACAGTGGTCACCAACCAATGGTCCGCAGACCACCAGAGAAAATTTTTGCTGGTCCGCAGAAAAATTATTTGCATTTTTATATTGCACTAAATACTATTTATCTTTTGTTTTTAATCATAAGTGGTCCGTGGGATTTAAAATTATGACCTGAGGTCGGAAAGGTTGGTGACCCCTGAGTTAGACCATCAGATGAAACCATAGCATTCATGTTTAGTTTGCTTGCGTGCCAGGTTTACAACATGCAAAGTTTAATTCCCTTAAACCAGTAACATTTTGAACCCTTTGAGCATCTTTTCAATGCTGCTGCTCTCTCCTAATTCAGCTTCCCACCTTAACGAAGTGTGCTCAGACTCCCCTGCAGGCTTCCTTGTGGCATTTGGCTGATTGCAGACCCACCAAATGGAGCATGACATCACTTGGGTGTTGCTATCATTGTACCAATGATATAAATCAGGATTTTTTCAACTGCAGTAATTTTAAGATGGGTGGACTTCAGTTCCCAGAATTCTCCAGCCAGCGCATGCCTTAAGATGGGTGGACTTCAATTCCCAGAATTCCCCAGCCAGCGCATGCCTTAAGATGGGTGGACTTCAATTCCCAGAATTCCCCAGCCAGCGCATGCCTTAAGATGGGTGGACTTCAATTCCCAGAATTCCCCAGCCAGCGCATGCCTTAAGATGGGTGGACTTCAATTCCCAGAATTCCCCAGCCAGCGCATGCCTTAAGATGGGTGGACTTCAATTCCCAGAATTCCCCAGCCAACACATGCCTTAAGATGGGTGGCCTTCAATTCCCAGAATTCCCCAGCCAGCACATGCCTTAAGACGGGTGGACTTCAACCCCCAGATTTCCCAAGCAGTAGTACGGTAGTCTTTTTCTTTCTACGACTGTCTGTAGCAGAGCAACCCCCATGAATTTTCATCTAAAACAATGTTTCTTAAATATTTTTTCTCTTAGAACTCCTTCCCACTTTTAAAAATTATGCAGGGCTCCCAACAGACCTTTTGTTTCTGTTATTAAGCGAGAGGGTCATTAAGTGAGTCACGCCTGTTTTTACGACTTTTTCTGCCACAGTTGTTAAGTGAATCCCTGCAGTTGTTAACTGAACCATGTGGACGTAAATACAGGCTGGTTGCCAAGTGCCCAATTTTTGGTCATGTGACTTATGGGATTTCTCCAGCAATTATCAGTTCCAGTTGTAAGTATAGATATAAGTATAATCTTTATTGTCATTGTACTTAAATACAACGAAATTGGTTTTAACCTCACTGCTGCAAAATTTATAACAGAAACGAAAAAAGGAAGAAAAAGGGAAAAAAACACTAGCGTGTGCATGGAGTGATTGTGGTTGTATTAAAAAGTCTCACAGGCCAAGGATAGAAACTATCTTTAAACCTGTTTGTTCGGCTGGCTATATACTTTGATGTCTTCTGCCCGATGGTAGAAGTGCAAAGAGACACTGACCAGGGTGTGAATCATCTCTGAGCATCTTCCTTACTCTGCTAAAGCAGCGAGACCTGGCGATGTCACCCAGTGGTGTCAGAGGGCAACCAATGGTTTCTTGTGCCGAATTGATCACTCTCTGTAGTGCCTTCCTGTCTGCAGCTGTTAAACCAGCATACCAGACTGTAACGCAATATGTGAGGACACTTTCTATGGCGGACCGATTGAAAGAGGTCATCAGCCGTTGTTCCACCTGATTTTTTTCGCAGGACTCTAAGGAAATGAAGTCTCTGTTGGGCCTTTCCAATCACCAGAGATGTGTTGTTTTTCCAGGTGAGATCTTGACTAATAAGCACCTCCAAGAATTTAAAAGAGGAAACCCTCTCCACACAGCCCCCCTCGATATACAGTGGGGCAGGATCCTTTCTGTGCTTCCAGAAATCTAGCACCATCGCCTTTGTCTTACTAGTATTTAGATGTACGTTGTTTCTTGAGCACCATGCGGATACCTTCTGGACTTCTTCCCTGTCGTGGCACGACAAAACCGCGGTCCACGTCATCAGCAGCGCAACAAAAAGGACCGCGGAGATTTTAAAAAGCGCTTTTAAAGCAAGCCGATTCACGTAAAGGTAAGGGTTAGGTTTAGGGTTAGGGTTAGGGTTAGGTTAAGGGTTAGCGTTAGGTTTAGCGTTAGGTTAAGGGTTAGGTTTAGGGTTAGGTTTGGGGGGGTTAGGGTAAGGTTTTCGCGTTAATTTTAACTTTACTGCTCACAGCGTGATGTTTTCGTTGCACTGTGATGACGTCAGGTACGGGCTTTTGTCGAGTGCGCTTTAGTCTACCACGGTTTTGTGGTGGAACCCTTCCCTGTATGCTGATTCGTCCCCTCCAGTTATGAGACCCAGCACTGTTGTGTCGTCTGCAAACTTTATTATGATGTTGGAGGGATCAGAGGATATGCAGTCATATGTATATAGCGAGTGGCGCAGTGGTTAGGGTGCAGCACTGCAGGCTACTTCAGCTGACTGCAGTTCTGCAGTTCGGCTGTTCAAATCTCACCGGCTCAGGGTTGACTCAGCCTTCCATCCTTCCGAGGTGGGTGAAATGAGGACCCAGATTGTTGTTGGGGGCAATATGCTGACTCTGTAAACCGCTTAGAGAGGGCTGAAAGCCTTATGAAGCGGTATATAAGTCT
Source organism: Thamnophis sirtalis (assembly GCF_051295495.1). Lineage (NCBI taxonomy): Eukaryota > Metazoa > Chordata > Lepidosauria > Squamata > Natricidae > Thamnophis > Thamnophis sirtalis. The sequence continues at coordinate 173,172,049 of NW_028261381.1, read as the reverse complement.
AACTGCTATTGCTATTGCTAGTACAGGTAGGGGCTGAGCACACAGCCCTGAGGGGAGCCTGTGCTGAGCTTCAGCGTAGAAGAGGTAAAGGATCAACCCTTACTGTTTGTGGACGAGTTCCCAGGAAGTCTTTGATCCATTCACAAGTGAGGGAGGGAAATTCAGGTCTGTCAACTTTTCAATGAGAATTCCTGGTAAGATGGTGTTAAGATGCATTCTGACATAATTCCCAGATTTCTCAAGGTGGCTCAGTGCAATATGTAGAGCAGTGGTGATGGCGTACCCTGTCGACCTGTTGCTAATGTTAGGAATATAATTCTAACGTTTGGGTTGGCAATATATAAATCATGTAACAATGTTGTACCTGTTTCTTTAAATCGTACTGTAAAATGTGATTGGTTGCTGTTTTCCTCAATCGGCCATAAGAGGGAGCCAGAACGACTGTTAGCTCTCTGTTTGTTAGATGCTGGGCTGATCTGATCTGAGTGTTTTGGAAGCTGGCTGTTAGAAAGTGCCGTGAGCTATTGTAAGTTTTGCAACTGCTAGCAAACATTGAGTACCAGACTGATTATATGATACTGGACTTTGTTATTTGGATTATCCCTTAACCGAAAGACATTGATGACTGACTGTCTTATCCCTGTATGACTTGGACTGTTTGATGGACTCTGATACCTCTATTTCCACGAAAGTAAAAGCCTATTTAAACTGCAGTGTCTCTGTATGCTGGTTTGTGTGTTCTCCAACACAAATCTCACAACGCTTCTCTGAATGCACTCGCTCTCCCAACGGGAGCTTACCTAACAACTTCTATAAGCAAACTGGTGTTGATCAAAATTTGGTAGAAGACAGGACCTGAGGTGTTGTAGGACCAGTCTCTCAAAGTACTTCATCACTATAGACGTCAGTGCAATGGGTCTAGAGTCATTCAAGCTTTGTATGGCTGCTTTCTTCAGAACTGGGATAATTGTGGCTGCTTTCAAGCACGATGGGACTCTAGCCTGTTGCAGGGAGAAGTTAAAAATCCTTGTCAGGACGCCTGTTAACTGGTCAGCACAGGTTTTTACCACTTTCCCCAATACCCCGCCTGGACCTGCAGCTTTGTTGGGAGCATCATTATACCTTTGTGTTGTGGCCCAGCAGGAGCCGTTGGAGCTGCCACCAGACTCCGACAGCGAGGGGCCCTATTTTCATTTCATTTCATTTCATTTATTAAAATTTATAGGCCGCCCTTTTCCCTGAGGGGACTCAGGGCGGCTTACAATCACAAGGGAGGGGGGTGCAGTATCAAAAAACAAAACAAAATGTGAACAAAGAAAAGTAATAAAACACAACTTTCGTTCAGCAATCAAACACTCGGGCGGGTGAATTGGGAACCTATCCCCAGGCCTGCTGGGAGAGCCAGATCTTGAGGGCTGCGCGGAAGGTCTGGATGGTGGTGAGGGTACGGATCTCAACGGGGAGATCGTTCCACAGGGTCGGAGCTGCAACAGAAAAGGCTCTCCTCCGTGTGGTCGCCAGTCGGCATTGACTGGCAGATGGGATTCGGAGGAGGCCAAGTCTGTGCGATCTAATTGGTCGAAGGGAGGTAATCGGCAGAAGGCGGTCTCTCAAGTACCCTCTATTTCCACGAAAGTAAAAGCCTATTTAAACTGCAGTGTCTCTGTATGCTGGTTTGTGTGTTCCAAGGATGGTTTCTTCAGGAGGGGTCTCACCACCGCCGTTTTAAGTACGGCGGGGAAGTGCCCCTCCCGAAGGGAGGCGGTCACGACCGCCTGGATCCAGCCATGTGTCACCTCCCTGCTGTTGGCAACCAGCCAGGAGGGACACGGGTCCAGAATACAGGTGGAGGCACTTACAACTCGAATGGCCTTGTCCACATCCCCAGAGGCAACATCCTGGAACTCAACCCAGAGATGATTTGCCAAGTGGTCCTCCTGTGTCTCGGCTGGATCTACTGCGGTGGAGTCCAAGTCCGACCGAAACCGAGCTACTTTGTCCGCCAAGAATTGAGCATAGTCCTCAGCCCTACCCTGCAAGGGGTCTCCCGCATCCCTCCTGTTAAGGAGGGAGCGGGTTATCCTAAACAGGGCGGCTGGGCGTGACTCGGCGGACGCAACCAAGGCAGAAATATATGATCTTTTGGCAGTTCTTAATGCTCGGACATAGTCCTTGGTGCAGATAGTTAGAAGTGCTCGGTTCGCCTCGGACTTATCGGACCTCCACAGGTGCTCTAGGTATCTCCTCCGGCGTTTCTTCTCCCGGAGCTCCTCGGTGAACCAAGGAGGCCTCCGGGATCCACTGACCCGGAGGGGCCGTAGTGGCGCAATCCGATCAAGAGACTCCGACGCCGCCGAATGCCAGGCGGCAACCAGAGTCTCCGCTGAACTGTGGGCGAGAGTATCAGGAATGACCCCAAGCTCCGTCTGGAACCTCAACGGGTCCATAAGTCGCCTGGGGCGGAACCACCTGGTCGGTTCCTCCTCCCTACGGTGGGGGTTTGGCCTCCGGAAGTCAAGCCTCAGTAGGCAGTGGTCTGACCACGACAGGGGTATGATCTCATTACCCCTCAGACCAAGATCACACATCCACTGCTCCGAGAGGAATACGAGGTCGAGCATGTGACCCGCTGCATGGGTTGGGCCCCGAATTACCTGGGTCAAGCCCATGGCTGTCATGGAAGCCATGAACTCCTGCGCCCCATCAGAGCGTTCACCGAGCGATGGCAAATTGAAGTCCCCCAGAACGATAAGCCTGGGGAACTCAACTGCCAGCTCGGCTACTGACTCGAGGAGCGAGGGGAGGGATGCTGCAACGCAGTTGGGAGGCAGGTACGTTAGCAGCAAACCCACTTGACCCTTGAGGTCCAACTTTATCAGCAGGGACTCACACCCGACAAGCTCCGGAGCAGGGACCCTACGAGGTAACAGAGACTCCCGGATAACAATAGCCACACCGCCACCCCTTCTCTGGGCTCTCGGCTGATGAAGCACCTGAAATCCCTCTGGGCACATCTCTACAAGGGGGACTCCTCCTTCTGTGCCCAGCCAGGTTTCAGTAATACATGCCAGGTCTGCCCTCTCGTCAACAATTAAGTCCCGGATGAGAGGAGCTTTGTGTACAACAGACCTGGCATTTAGCGACAACAGCCTGAGACCAGGGTCCTGACTACTCGCGCCATCTGGTCTTGGAGTGGGGCTCATAGGGCCGGAAGGAGGGATCTCTGTGATGTAGCGAACCCTCCTTCCCCGGTAATGGCTAGCCCTAAAGTCCCCGCCATATCTGCCCCTCCCCGTAATGACCGTAATGCTCCGACCCACTCCCGTGACAGTAGTCCCCCCAACCACCCCACTGACCCCCGCCTTCCCGGGCAGGCCCTCCGAGTCAAACATTCTCATTTATCCACTCTAACAATTCCCACGTAATATTTAAAACATATAAAAATACAATAGTAACAATTAATAAAAGTGGGCCATTCATTCAATTCCAGCCAACTCCCATACACTCAACATACCATTTTAAAATTGCGCAATTATAATGTATAGTAAATATGGAAACAGTGGAGGAAGCGTAATCCGCTCCTCTCCCTTCTTATGTCCTGGGGAGAGGTCCTTGGCCACCAAGTCAAAAGTGTGTAATATATAAGGTGGCTGTATACAAGCAGGATTAAATGTGAAGATCCAAGATTCAGGTGCCTATGAGTTGGCTCTGGAGGATGTGGAGGACCCTGGACAGGGTTCCGACTCTGAGCAGGGTGCAGAGAGGCTGGTTGGCCACCAGGAGGCACCTGAGCCTTGGACCAGTGGGGAGGAGACAAGGGAGAGTGAGCCGGAGGCCAGTAGTGAGTTGTTCCTGGATGCACGCCATCGAAGAGCTATTAGGCGTCAGGAACAATTACGCAATTACAGGAGGTGATTGCACTCAGCTGGTGGTCATTAGGCTTCTCTCCAGACTATAAAAAGGCTACTTGTGCACACGGCCCTCTTTGCAGAAGTCAACACAGAACCGAACGTCGGAGAACTTTGTGTGAGCTTGGCAGGCTGGATTGCTGCCAAGCCTTATCTGTGCTGGATTGCTGCCCAAGCTTGTCTGTGCTGGTTTGCTGCCAAGGACCTGTCTGTCTGTTAATTAAATGCTGTAATTTATCTCTGGCTCGGAGTGTGCTTTGGTGTGGAACGAGGGGGGGCAGAACACCTTTGGTTGTTAAACAAATAGTTGTAGAGAACTACCTGTGGCCTGCAAATTCTTCTGTAAATACAGGTAGTCCTATATACAAATCTATATAAATCATATGTATATAAGATTTATGTATGTTTATGACTGTTTCTGTAACTTAACTAAACTGGTTTAGTTAATGAATAAATCTCATTTAATAAATCACAGATACAGTAGATTCAGTTAATCAATAAATTAAAGCCCTGTCAAAGTGATGAGGGCACTGCCAGGTTCTTGCATGCAGGTAGTCCTCAATTTACGACCACAACTGAGCCCAAAACATCTGTTGGTAAGCAAGGCAGTTGCGCCTCATTTTATGACCTCTCTTGCCACAGTGGTTAAGCGAATTGCTGCAGTTGTGAACTGAATCAGGAGGTCGTTAAGCGAATCTGGCTTCCCCCATTGACTTTGCTTGTCAGAAGGTCGCAAAAAGGGAGATCACGTGACCTCGGGACACAGCAACCGTCATAAATATGAGTTAGTTGCCATGTGTCCGAATTTTGATCATGTGACCATGAGGATGCTGCAATGGTCGTAAGTGTGAAAAGCGGTTATAAGTCAACTTTTGCCAGTGCCATCGTAACTTCAGTCACTAAACAAATACACAGATGATCCCTTGAACTACGGCCATAATAGAGCTTGCTTATTATAGTTGTGAAAGTCGTAAAACAGGTCTATCATGTGACTGGTTTTAGGACAGTTTTTGTCGTGGCCATTGAGTGAACACCGGGGTCATTAAGTAAACCATTGATTCTCTATGCGATTTTCTCCAAAACTGGGAATAGATGTCTGTTTTCAGAAAAACCGTTGAAAAATCTGGTCATGTGACCTTGGGATGTAGCGAATGGCGGTAAATACGGCCTTGTTGCCAAGCGACCAAAGTTCGGTTGCCTGACCACAGGAGTGGCACAACCGCCAACATTTGAATCTGGTTCCCCTTTCTTGGATCAGTCGTAACGTTGAACAGTTTTCTTTTCATTTATGGGGGTGTCCAACTTTGGCAACTTTAAGACTTATTTCAGAATAACAGAGTTGGAAGGGACCTTGGAGGTCTTCTAGTCCAACCCTCTGCTCAAGCGGGAGACCCTACACCACTTTAGACCAATGGTTGCCCAGTCTCTTCTTTAAAAAAAAACCTCCAGTGTGTTCTGACCTTAAGCTTGCCCCAAAAACCCCTTTTATTAAATGAATGCGAATTCTTCTCATTCACATTCAGCCAAGGCCTGGCAAAAAGTCTTTCAAAGGAATATTTATGACCACAGACCTTATCTATCTTGGAAAGCTGCCATGTAAATATTTTCCCATATGAGGTGCTGTGCAAGGAAAGACTGGGCAGAGAGTCTCTGAGGTTCAGGGACAGATCTTCACACTCCTGAAACGAATCTAACGACCGAACGAACGAATTGTTTCCCTTTCGCTCCTCTCGTATGTCCTATGGGAGGGGCCAATCACCTTCCACCTGTGACTTTACTTCCAAGTCTACCCTGATTTCTTGGCTGTTCTTTTCTTCTGGCAGCTCTGCGCATGCGCGCACTGGGAACAGGCTCCAGCTGTTCCTCTGCCTCACTGATGATGTCTGACTCTGAAGGCACCTGATCACTGCCAGATGGCCTCGGCCCCCTCTCTGCCTCCGACGCAGAGCCCTCGTCCGAGCTTTCCACAACCTCCAGGACTGGCCCATCTTCCTCCCCAACCTCCTCACTGTCTGACTCTGCTGCCAGCTCCCCAGGCCAACACACAGTGTTGGAGCAAACCCACTGCTTCTGGTGGCAAGCTGTTCCACGGATTAACGGAGAACTGAAAACCCCTTATGTTCAAATGCCAGTGAGGGAAGGGAGTTTAAAATCGAAGCAAAAAAGAAGAAGAAGGAGAAGGAGAAGGAGAAGGAGAAGAAGGAGAAGAAGGAGAAGAAGGAGAAGAAGGAGAAGAAGAAAAAATGATTTTCTCAGTCTGGACTTATTCAAATAATTTCCACTTTATTTCAATAAAAGTCATCAGATTGTTAAGACCACAGCAAGAAGCTGGATGCCAGATGAATTCTGGAAAGATTGCCACCTGCAAATATTTGAAACCATTGCAGTTGATTAACTTAAAATGGAAGCAGGAAAGAGGACGGGGGGGGGGGGCAGGGGAACACCTCACTTCGACATGTGCTTTTTCTCCCCCCCACCTCTTCGTTTTCTCCGCCCGTGTTTGAAATGTCCTTTTCCAGTCAGCAACTGGGGGTGGGGGTGGGTGGGTGGGAAGGGGGAAAATGGTGGGGAATTATAGGTTGGGTATATAGATATAGATTTATTTATTTATTTTAAATTCAAAATGAAGAGAGTTCGGCCATCATGAAAGTACTCCATAGCAGAATAGAACGACATTGTAACAAATCACGTACGGAATCGACGGTTAAGTATAAAAGACCTGTATTTACAAACTGTAAACGTGGACTTCAGGGAAGAAAGAAACAGAACAGCAACAAACAATTCTCACACCTCATTCACACAACCCCTCTCTCTCTCTCTCTCTCCCCCTTTCTCTCTCTCCCTTTTGACACTTTCATTCGCCTCCGGTTGAATCGCTAAACGGATGTAACGGAAGCTGGTGTGCGTACTGACTTGCAGTGGGGCGTTCTCACTGAGATCTAGCAGCTTGGGATATTTTTTAAAACCGTTTGGAAGTTTCCTTCGTTTTTTTCGTTTTGTTTTGTTCTTGTCGCTAGAGAGCATTTCCTTCACACAACCCAGGTTTGGACCGGGTTGTTCCTATGTTGGTTGAATTGTGGTTTAAAGAACCAGTCGCACTCTGTTGAATCCAAACAGCTCAGTAACCTAGAAATGATGGGATTACAAACCACCAAGCTGGCTCGTAACTACACCTCGGGAAATTACAACCGCACAATTATTATTATTTTTTTGCATGCACAGATTAAAATTTAACTGCCGTTGGGATGTTTTTAAACGGGCGTATATTTTGAGTGAGCGTTGCATTTTTGTTTTCTATTTTGCAAATCCAAGGTACCTCATTGCTAGTAGAATGGGATCAACGTTTTGACTTTTAAGTTGATCCATAGCAGTGTTTCTCAACCTTGGTGACTTTAAGTCCTGTGGACTTCAACTCCCAGAATCCCCCAGCCAGCTATGGACTTAAAGTCACCAAGGTTGAGAAACACTGCTCCATAGGAATTGAATTATTCATGTCTGTCTGTCTGTCTCTCTATCTTCAGGCATTGATGATATTACCTAGCTGGGTAATGAAACGTCTGCAAGAAAACTAAGATAGAGCTGACTACATTAATACAAGCGTTATCACCTCAGAAGTAGCTTCATGCCACTCGAATTCTCCCAATCCCGTATGTAATAGTACATTGGAATTAGCAGAGTTGGAAGGCACCTTGGAGGTCTTCTACTCCAACCCCCTGCTCAAGCATTTCAGGCAAATGGTTGTCCAATCTCTTCTTGAAAAACTTCCAGTGTTGGAGCACTCACAATTTCTGGAGGCAAGCCGCTCCATTGATTGATGGTTCTCATTGTCAGGAAATTTCTCCTCAGTTCTAAGTTGCTTCTCTCCTTGATTAGTTTCCACCCATTGCTTCTTGTTCTACCCTCAGGTGCCTTGGAAAATAGTTTGATTCCCTCTTCTTTGTGGCAGCCCCTGAGATATTGGAAGACTGCTATCATGTCTCCCCTAGTCCTTCTTTCTGTTAAACTAGACATACCCAGTTCCTCCAACCGTTCTTCGTATGTTTTAGCCTCCAGCTGCTAATCATCTTTGTTGCTCTTCTCTGCACTCTTTCCAGAGTCTCAACATCACTTTTATATCGTGGTGACCAAAACCGGATTCAGTATTCCAAGTGTGGTCTTACCAAGGCCTTATAAAGTGGTATGTATAGAAGGGAAGATTTTTTTCATCATAGATGTTTGACGCAAATCGAAATGCTTGTGAATAATAATAATAATAGCAATAGCACAGTTTTATATACTGCTTTATAGTGCTTTACAGCCCTCTCTAAGCGATTTACAGAGTCAGCCTCTTGCCCACAACAACCTGGGTCCTCATTTTACCCACCTCAGAAGGACAGAAGGCTGAGTCAACCTTGAGCCTGGTGAGATTTGAACTGCCAAATTGCAGGCAGTCGGCAGAAGTAGCCTGCAATACTGCACTCTAACCACTGTGCCACAGTGAATATAATAATAATAATAATAACAACAACAACAACAACAACAACAATTACCACTGCTTGTTTGTGCCATAAAAATAGAAATTCAACTATTATGGCACAAACCAGCAGTGGTAATTCCAGTGGTAATCGACACACTGGGTGCTATTCCAAAAGCACTGGAATTACATTTAAAACAGTTAAAAATTGACAAAATCACCATCAATCAAATGCAAAAAGCCGCACTGCTTGGATCTGCACGCATATTACGAAAATACATTACGATGTCCTAGGCCCCTGGGTGGGGCCCGACATCAATCAATGCCAAATCCGGCAAAACAACTGGCTGCTGTGTTAACAATAATGACATGTGATCAGTGGGTGCAGCAAAATTTCACAAACTGATTACCTATAACGCCATGACCCCGTTGCTAAGATCATTCACTGGAAATTGTGCCAAAAATTTGGATTTGAGTACAGCAAAAACCACTGGGAACATCAGGTTGAGAAGGTTTTAGAGAATGAGAAAGTCAAGATCTTGTGGGACTTCAGAATCCAGACTGACAGGCACTTGGCCCACAACACACCTGACATAACTATAGTTGAAAAGAAAAAAGTATGGTTCATTGACATTGCAATACCTGGAGATGCACGAATTGAAGATAAACAGCAAGAAAAAAAATCACAAAGTGCCAGGACTTGCAAATTGAAGTTGAGCGACTGTGGAAAAAGAAACTGTGTGTTGTCCCGATTGTAATTGGAGCCCTTGGAGCAATACCTAAAGGGCTACCTCGCTATTTGGAAATTCTAAATTTATCAGACTTGAACATTCTGACTCTACAAAAAACCACCCTACTTGGAACAGCTTATATCCTCCGACGTTACCTTAACGGTTCCTAGGTCCTTGGTTAGGACTCGACCTGTTGAGCTACCAACTAGCCCCAAAGGCTGTGAATCTCACCAAAGATTAACCACATAATAATAATACTGCAAGAAATATTATTTGCTTGTAAGCAAGAACTGGTGGGACCATAAAATAGAAAAATAATAGAAAATGAAGAAGTTAAATTACTCTGGGACTTCGGACAGACAGGCACCTGCTACATAACATCCCGGACGTAACAGCTGTCCATACGAAAGGCAAATAAGTCTGGATCGTGGATGTGCCAGTGCCTGAGGACAGCAGAAGAGAAGAGAAAGAACTGGAGACGATAACAAAATACAAAGACCTACAAATAGAAATAGAACGACTATGGCAAAGGGAAGCAAGGATAGTACCAGGGGTGGGTTCCTGCCAGTTCTATAGAAGAGGTTCCACAAATCTACAGTGCCGGTTCCAGCTCCCTCCCCCGCCCATCCACACATCATCAAGATGAAGAGTGAGAGGAGGAATTCTGGGAGTTGAAGTCCACAAGTCTTAAAGCTGTCAAGTTTGAACACCCCTGGGGTTTTTTTTTCTAAAGGGTTAGGGGTGCAAAGGTCTTGTAACTTGACAGCTTTAAGACTTGCACACTTTAATGCCAGAGTTCCTGAGCCAACATGACTATAGGAGGAATTCTGGGAGTTGAAGTCCACAAGTCTTAAAGCTGTCAAGTTTGAACACCCCTGGGTTTTTTTTTCTAAAGGGTTAGGGGTGCGAGGGTCTTGTAACTTGACAGCTTTAAGACTTGCGTGCTTCAAATGCCAGAGTTCCTGAGCCAACATGACTGGAGGAGGAATTCTGGGAGTTGAAGTCCACAAGTCTTAAAGCTGTCAAGTTTGAACACCCCTGGGGTTTTTTTTTCTAAAGGGTTAGGGGTGCGAGGGTCTTGTAACTTGACAGCTTTAAGACTTGCGTGCTTCAAATGCCAGAGTTTCTGAGCCAACATTTTGGTTGCTAAGCAAGAGCGTTGTTAAGTGAGTTCCACCACATTTTACAAATTGGCAACGCCCACCCAGTCACATGGGAACAGCTGACATCATGTGACAATACTGTTAGTGTTATTAAACAACTGCCTATCCCAGTCCTTGGGAAGGCCTCACTAGGTGAATAAAGGGGCCAAATCCAGTCTAAACATCTGGCAGACTGTGCAACAAACCATCCTATCTGAAAATACGTTCTGGAACCACGGGAATGATGAACTAACTTGGTCCAGCATTACTATGACTTGCTAACTCTCCCGCCGAAGAAACATTTGATAAGAAAGGCACTTCCAAAAACTGATTTGGCTGAGTGTTTAAAAAGGTGCTTTAAATGAATCCCAGTTGGGAATTCCTCCAGATGTGTTCCCGGGAGATCGGTTTGGAGCTCCAGCCCACCTCGCCACAGGGTTGTTGTTGTGAGGAAAACAGACAGACAGAAGTATTGCCTATATTCACCACCTGGAATTGAATGTATAACACAATATTTTTGCCAGAGTGTTGTTGCCAGTTCTTGAGCTGGTGTTGGCCTTCATTCACATTGATTTTCCCCCCCCATGAACCTTCTAGACGATTGCTGAGCCCCAAAATTAACAGAAATAACAGAGTTAGAAGGGACTTTGGAGGTCTTCAACCCTCTGCTCAAGCAGGAAACTTTATACAACTTCAGACAAATGCTTGTCCAATCTCTTCTTAAAAACCTCCAGTGATGGACCTCTCACAACTTCTGGAGGCAAGTAGTTCCACTGATTAATTCTTTAACTGTCAGGAAATTTCTCCTTAATTCTAGGTTGCTTCTTTCCTTCGTTAGTTTCCATCCATTTCTTCTTGTCGTGTCTTTGGAAGTTCGTACACTTTTGGCCGAGTTTACCATCTTTTTTTTTTGCCCCAGTTGTTAAGTGAGTCACTGCAGTTGTTAAGTGCATCTGGCATCCCCATTGTTTCTCAGAAGGTTGCAAAAGTTGATCCCAGGACACTTCATCCGTCATGAGTCAACTGTCGAGCATCCGAATTTTGATCACGTGATTGCCACCTTGGTTGTAAGTCTGGAAAAACGGTCGTAAGTCCCTTTTTTTCTAGCGCCGTTGCAACTTCGAATGGTCCGCTAAAGGGACGGTTGTTATGTCGAGGATTATCCATACATTTTCAGCGTTCAGGACCTTCCCACTCATCAAAGATAAATGTCAGAGTTTTTGCATTAAGGATTAGGGAATTATCAAGGATTAAGGGCGGCTCTCCCGAATTCGCTCGTGTCCCAAACGAAATCTTGGAAGCGAAACCCCCATCGACAACCAGACCAGGAGAACCACTGCAAGTTAGCCCATCAGACACAAAATCCAAATGGAAATCCGATTGTATTCGAAAGATTCTTTGCTCTCCGTGGAGATGCTCCGAGCATTCGGATGTTGTGTTACTTTAAGAGGTGGGGTATGTCCCTTTGAGGACTGGTGGACTTCAACTCCCAGAATCCCTGAGCCAGCCAAGCTGGCTCAGGAATTCTGGGAGTTGAAGTCCACCAGTCCTCAAAGGGACATGGTACCTCGTCCCGGTTTTCCATCCTTAGTAACACCACCATCATTCACACAAACATCCTCCCAAGCACACATACACACACACACACATACAATATAACAGGAATGTCTTAAGTATACAGTTCAGTCCTGGCATTCTTCACACCAGCTCAAGAGAAGATCATGTGTAGCCATTAAAAAACAAAACAGAAAGGAAGAAAAGAGAAACGTTTTTTTGTTTTTTTTGGTCAAAATGGCTCCCCTTGAAAAATCAGGTGGGACCTGCTGCGGTACCGTAGACACTAAGCTCTATTTTGAATGTGCTTTTACATCTGAAACTCGTCTGGGGGATGAGAAGTGGACAGGAAGGGAGAGCTAGGAAGAGGGGAGAGGGAGGGAGACAGGCGAACGGGAAGAAGATGCAGAAAAATGCAGGCTTAGAGATGGGACAGGATGGAAAAACCCCTTAGGAGAGGCAGCGTGGATCAAAAAAGGATTAACATTTCATCCGTTTCCCTCATGTCCTCCATTCCTTAGTTCAGTGTTTTTCAACCTCGGCAACTTTAAGATGGGTGGACTTCCTTTCCCAGAATTCCCCAGCCAGTATTTGTGGATTTCAGCTCCCAGAATTCCCTAGCAAGCATTTATGGACTCGCAGAATAGTCCAGCCAACATTTGTGGACTTCAACTCCCAGAATTCCCTAGGAAGCATTTATGGACTCCCAGAATAGTCCAGCCAACATTTGTGGACTTCAACCCCCAGAATTCCCTAGCCAGCATTTATGGACTCCCAGAATAGTCCAGCCAACATTTGTGGACTTCAACTCCCAGAATTCCTTAGCCAGCGTTTATGGACTCCCAGAATAGTCCAGCCAACATTTGTGGACTTCAACTCCCAGAATTCCCTAGCCAGCATTTATGGACTCCCAGAATAGTCCAGCCAACATTTGTGGACGTCAACTCCCAGAATTCCTTAGCCAGCGTTTATGGACTCCCAGAATAGTCCAGCCAACATTTGTGGACTTCAACCCCCAGAATTCCCTAGCCAGCATTTATGGACTCCCAGAATAGTCCAGCCAACATTTGTGGACTTCAACCCCCAGAATTCCCTAGCCAGCATTTATGGACTCCCAGAATAGTCCAGCCAACATTTGTGGACTTCAACTCCCAGAATTCCTTAGCCGGCGTTTATGGACTCCCAGAATAGTCCAGCTAACGTTTGTGGACTTCAACTCCCATAATTCTCCAGCCAGCATTTGTGGACATTAGCTCCCAGACTTCTCCAGCCAGCAATACCACCTGGAGAATTCTGGGAGTTGAAGTCCACACATCTTAAAAGTTGCTTAAAGTTGAGAAACCTTGCTTTATGTAATTCAGCTGAGCATTGACGTTGGCACCACTGCACAATTAGATTTAAAGACGCAGATCTTAAATCTCAACGGTTAAAAAGAAAGAAAGAACGAAAAGGACTCCAGAATGTTGTTTGCTTAAAAACAAAACAGATTGACACGTAGTTGTGAGAAAAGGCGTGTTCACAGCTCTTGGGCCTGCCTGCTAAACAGAACCTCCATGCCAGAGGCACTCTACCTCTATGTAGCTGGGGAAAGGAGGAAGTCCTCTTTGAGATCCAGCTGCTTGCACACATCCCCAAAGTGAGCTTGGTTGGATATCCTGACAGAAAAGACTGAGGGTGGTGGTGGTGGTGGAGTTTGGAATGGAAAAAAAGAAGCAGAGAAATTTGGGGAAGGCTAAGCGAAGCCAGAAGGGAACAGGAAGAAGGTGCAGCGTGCACTTAAAAAGCAGTGGAACATGGGGAAGGGAGTCGGGGTTTCTGTCCCTTAGGCCATCCGTCTCTCTCATGAACCTGTGCAAAGCCTCTATGCTGTGTGGCGTGGTGGATAGATACATACGTACAGAGATCACATCGGTTGCATACTGTGGACTCCTGCGGCGCAGTGCAGAAGTGGCGCGCGGCGGGCTCCCGGTGGGCCCTAACCTCCATCTTCTCGGAATTCAGGAGCCGGCGCTCCCCAAAACATCGGCCGGTCTGTGGGAAAGTTCCCCCCCCTCAGAGTTTAGCGCCCGTTCCTCGAGGCAGTGTTAGGAGTCTGATGTCGGTTTTTTTCCGAGCGCGCTGAGTTTCGCGGTTAGCCCTCCATTTTGGTCAGGAATATTTGGCTACGGAGAAAAAACGGAGCCTGTTTTTTTTTTTTTCCCTAAAAAAAAAAACTTTTTGTTTTTTTGTGCTGCCGCAAAGGCACTTTCTTCCCGTCTGGAAACTTTCGGAAAAACGACAATCCTTCGGGCATCCTTCTCCAGTTCGTTTCTTTCCTTTCGATGGAGAACAAGCGATGCCACCGTTAACCGTGTCCCGGCTCCTGGTACGATGCCAGGGTTGGTGGGGGGGGGGAAATGTCGGGGAGACTTTTCCCCCTTCCGTTCTGAAGAAGCTGCAGAAATCTCCCCCCTTTTTAATTCCCTATTTCTTTTTCTTCCCCCCCACCCCCAAGAACAGGCCAGCCTCAAGGTTGTGCAAAGGCTGGGCATTTAAAAACCCTTAGTCCCGTTTCCGTCGGTCCTCAGCTGGCAGCTGAAGATTTTAAAAACAAAAAAAAATTAAAAGTTTGGTCCCGGTGTTTTCTTTTTTCCTTGTTTCCCAAGGTTTAAAAAAAATAGAGCGCCTGTAATATATATTTATATATGCTATATATGTATAGATATACTCTTTCTATTCCTATGTACATTTCTTTTAAATTAATAGGCTGGCATTTCAAAGACTGCTCCGGTTGGTCCAGCTAAAGGTTTCGATTGGTCCAGAGGCTTCGGTTCCCGACGAAGAGAAGCTCTTTTGCAATGTGGCATGAGACCCTGTTTTCACACCCCCTGCGGGTTGGTTGACATCTATTCCCCCCCCCCCCGTCCCCAGTAGATGCTGGCCGTGGTGTTTTGTTTTGTTTTTTCACCCTCCCTCTCTCCCTCCCTCCCTCCCCACCCAGCCCTCCCCACCCCACCCGCTGTTGGCACAAAGAAGAAGAGAAGCAACTTTTGGAAGTTCTTCTTGCAATCAAGACAGAGGAAGGGGCTCGAGGCCGGATTCCTGGGAAAAGAAGAAGAGGAAAGAAGGCTTAAAGGTGGGAAGCTCAACGCTGTCATCATTCAATGCAAGTTTTTCATAGGAACCATAGACGCCGAGGGCTGGAAGGGACCTGGCAGGCAGGGGTGGGATTGAGAAATGTTAGCTACAGGTTCTCTGCCCAGTTGCTGGGTGGGCATGGCCATGGTGGGCGTGGCCTACTTAGCCTCCTGCGCCACGGCAGGGGGGGAGGGCGTTTTCGCCCTCCCCAGGCTCTGGAGGATTTTCTTGAGCCTCCGGGAGGGCAAAAACGGACTCTCCTGGGCTCCGGAGGCCAGAAACGAGCCTCTGGAGGACTCCCCTTCTGGGAGGCCCATTTTGGGAATGAATGAGAAAAAGAGAAGAGGAAAGGAGGGAGGGAGGGAAGGAAGCAAACAGGGAGGGGGACAGATGGAAGGAAGGAACGAATGAGAAAAAGAGAAGAGGAAGGAAGGGAGAGAAGGAAGCAAACAGGGAGGGTGACAGATGGAATGAAGGAACAAATGAGAAAAAGAGAAGAGGAAAGGAGGGAGGGAGGGAAGGAAGGAAGCAAACAGGGAGGGTAACAGATGGAAGGAAGGAACGAATGAGAAAAAGAGAAGAGGAAGGGAGGGAGAGAAGGATGGAAGGATGGAAGGAAGGAATGATGGAGGGAGGGAAGGGAGGGAGGGAGGGAGGGAGGGAGGGAGGGAGGGAGGAAGGAAGGAAGGAAGGAAGGAAGGAAGGAAGGAAGGAAAATGGGTGGAGAATGGAACTGAAAACCTTGTATGAAATTCCCTGGTTAGAAGCAGCTACTCCATGAAAAGAAAGCCTCAGCACTTGGGCGATTTCATCTTCAGAAAACAGACAATTAAAGGAAAGCCAGGATGGGGATGTGTGAAATCACAACACGCACAAAGAAAATGAAGACAAAAATAGGCTCCGTTAACGCGGTTGAGTTTCTTGAGAAGCTCAAGAACACACTGTCATCTTCAATCAAGAACCACCAACCCATTGACGCTTTTAGCCACGCTGATTTTCCATTTTGTACAACGTTTCAGTTTCTTTTATTCTCAAGTCTGAGAAGTAAAAGAAAATAACTTCTTAAAGAAGGTGATTAACGATTAGGGGCAGGACATTTAAATATTAGAATGGTATATAAATCAGTGTTCGTCAACCTTGGTAACTTTAAGAGGTGTAGACTTCAACTCCCAGAATTCCCCAGCGAGCATGGTTGGCTGGGTGAATTCTGGGAGTTGAAGTCCACATATCTTAAATTTGCCAAGATTGGGAAACAGTGGTATAGATTATTATAATAGCTAAAAACATGAAGAAAATCTGTCACTGTTTTTCAACTGCGGCCACTTTAAGATATATGGACTTTAACTTCCGGTGTGGCTGCCTGGGGAATTCTGGGAATAGAAGTCTATATATTTCAAAGTAGCCAAGTTTGAGAAAAATAACTATTGGATCTAACTGCTGGTTATGCATAGCTTAAGAAGCCAACTGTGATCTGTGTAAAAGAAAAGATTTGTAATGGATTCTGGGAGTAGAAATCCATGCTTGTCAGCTGGGGAATTCTGGGATTGAAGTCCATGCAGGCTGGCTAAGGGATTCCGGGAGTCGAAAACCATGCATGCTAGCTAAGGGATTCTGGGAGTTGAAGTCCACAAATGTTGCCTGGGGAATTCTGGGAGCTGAAGTCCATGCTGGTTGGCTAGGGGATTCTGGGAGTCGAAAACCATGCATGCTGGCTAAGGGATTCTGGGAGTTGAAGTCCACAAATGTTGCCTGGGGAATTCTGGGAGCTGAAGTCCATGCTGGTTGGCTAGGGGATTCTGGGAGCTGAAGTCCATGCATGCTGGCTAAGGGATTCTGGGAGTTGAAGTCCACAAATGTTGCCTGGGGAATTCTGGGAGCTGAAGTCCATGCTGGCTGACTAGGGGATTCTGGGAGTCGAAAACCATGCATGCTGGCTAAGGGATTCTGGGAGTTGAAGTCCACAAATGTTGCCTGGGGAATTCTGGGAGCTGAAGTCCATATATCATAAAGTTGGCAAGATTGAATAACACCAAGTTAGAAGTAGGAAAATAATTTCCGGCCAATTTGTCATGCCATTCAAGCTCCTTGCTTTACCTGAGAGGCCATCGGTTTCCTTGCCTCTCCCCCGCCCCGCCCCCAATCACCTGTCAGTAGGGCTGGCCGGCATCCTTTGGCCGTTTCAACTGGACCTTTAGCCTTTTCATCCCAATCTGGAATCCGTTCATGGCCTGGATGGCGGTTTGGGCACTGGAAGGATTGTCGAAACTCACGAAGCCTTGAGGAAGGAAAGAAAGGATCCAATTAGCGACACCCCGTCTGTCTCTGGGTGTTTGTAAGTAAAGCTAGTCCTCAAGTTACGACCATAAGGGAGCCGGTTGAAACTCGCAACGGTGGTAAAACAGGTCAGACTCCCAGGACTGACTCGATTTTACAAGCTCTTTTGGGCTACAGGTATTCCTCAACTTAGGACAACAATTGAAGCCGAAGTTTTCCATTGCTAAGCAGCAAGACGATGGTTAAGTGAGTTTTGTCTTCTTTTTACGACCTTTCTTGTCACAGTGGCTGTGAATCGCTGCAGTTGTTAAGTTAATAACACGGTTGTTAAGTGAATCCGGCTTCCCCGTTGACTTTGCTTGTCTCAAAAGGGGACACTACGACCGTCATAAATAGGAACCAGTTGCCAAGAAGGCCCCTGGATTTTGATTAGGTGGCCATGGGGAGGCTGAATGGCTGTAAGGGCGAAAAACAGTCACAAGTGACTTTTTTCAATGCCGCTGTAACGTCAGTCACCAAACAAATGGTTGTAAGCCGAGGACTACCTGTATTCATTAAGTGAACAGTGCAATTGTTAAGCAAACCAATGCTTCGTTATGGGTGTGGCTTTGCCCCAGACAGGAAAGTAAATGACCTCAAAATATTTAGAACATCAGTCTGTCTTTTTAATGGTATGCACAAATTGTGATTTTTTTAAAGGTAGACAACATTATTTGAAGGTTATTTCCCTAAGTTTCCCAAATGGAAGATCCTTCCTTCCCTCCTTCCTTCCTTCCTTTTTTCCTTCCTTCCTTCCTTCATTCTCTTCTCTTCCCCACTTCCCCCTCCTCCTTCTTCCTTCTCCACCTTCTCCCTCCACCCTTACTCCTCCTATCCCTACCCTCTTCCTTCCTTCCTTCCTTCCTTCCTTCCTTCCTTCCTTCCTTCCTTCCTTCCTTCCTTCCTTCTCTTCTCTTCCCCACTTCCCCTCCTCCTCCTTCCCTCCTCCTTCTCCCCCACCCTTACTCCTCCTATCCCTACCCTCTTCCTTCTTTCCTTCCTTCCTCTTCCCCTCTTCCACATCCTCCTTCTTCCTCCCCACATCCTTACTTCTCCTATCCCTACCCTCTTCCTTCTTTCCTTCCTTCCTCTTCCCCTCTTCCACATCCTCCTTCCTCCTTCTCCTCCCCACATCCTTACTTCTCCTATCCCTACCCTCTTCCTTCTTCCCTTCCTTCCTCTTCCCCTCTTCCACATCCTCCTTCTTCCTTCTCCTCTCCACATCCTTACTCCTCCTATCCCTACCCTCTTCCTTCTTCCCTTCCTTCCTCTTCCCCTCTTCCACATCCTCCTCCTTCCTTCTCCTCCCCACATCCTTACTCCTCCTATCCCTACCCTCTTCCTTCTTTCCTTCCTTCCTCTTCCCCTCTTCCACATCCTCCTTCCTCCTCCTCCCCACATCCTTACTTCCCCTATCCCTACCCTTTTCCTTCCTCCCTCCATCCTGCCCTCCCTCCTCATTTCCTTTGTTCCTCCCTGCCTCCCATCTTCCTCCCTCCCTGCCTCCCTTCTTTCCTTCCCTCCCTCCCTCCCTGCTCACTCACCGAAACATTTGCTCTGGTTTGTGGCCCGATCCATAAACACTTTGGAGGAAATGATATTCCCAAAAGGAAGAAACATTTGCATCAGTTCATTGTCTCCAAACTCTTGAGGCAGGTGGTAGATGAAGAGGTTACATCCTTCTGGGCCTGTGGTTGGAAAAGAGAGTGTGGAGTATTGGTTGGAACCAAGTGGGTTTTGTCTGAAGAGGAAAAGACGGCATCAAGATATAGCTTAAGCCACTGTTTCTCAACTTCAACAACTTTAAGATGGGTGGACTTCAACTCCACCCATTTTAAGGTTACTAAGGTTGAGAAATACTGTGGTTTAATGGGCAGGATCTATGACCATGGTGGACAATTTCAACTAAAAAAAAAAAAAAAGAAATCACAAAAACAAAATCTGCCTTTTTAAATCATACCTTGCAGATAGACCTGTTGAAAAATCAGTGGGTAAATGGAAGCATGTGAATATTTTTAATTTAAAGAAATTGGGGGATTAAAGGAGTCCTTAGTGCTCTCTCTGAGCTTGATGGCTTTCTTGCAGACATTTCATTACCCAGCTAGGTAACATCACCAGTGCTGTTGCAGAGGTGGTATTCAGCCAGTATGGACTGCATGGAGTGGGTGGGCGGCGAATCATTGGTAACAAAATGTGAAACCTGTCTGTCTGTCTGTCCGCCTGAGGAATTGTGGGAGTTGAAGTCCTCAAGTTCTTAAAGTTGCCAAAGTTGGGAGGTACTGGTTTAACAGGAAGGATCTGGTGGAGAATTTCAACTAAAGAAAAGGGAATTATCCCACTTTTTAAACCAGACCTTACAGACAGACCTGTTAAAATTTGATGGATAAATAATTGTGTGGGAATCTTTTTAATTTAAAGAAAAGCCCTCTTCAAAACACTCCCTAAAATCTAGGTTCTGTCAACTGCACTTGGTCTTTTCTAACTCCTAGCTACCCATATGATCAAAAATTTGAAAAGGTAAGAGGGAAATATTTTGATGTACAGATCAAAATATTAGCCAGACCTACAAGGGAAACATTTTGGTGTAACTTTCAACTGTCAGTCCTAGTTTTAACTTAGCTAGTTCTTGGCTTGCCACAATTAGAATCGGAATGCGATTGTTAAGGGAGTTGCACCTGATTTTTTAATCTCTTTTTTGCAATGGTCATTAAGTGGATCATTTAGTCCTTAAGTGAATCTGGCTTCCCCCATTGACTTTGTTTTTTGGAAGCCCCTCCGGGGAGGATTGTAAATGGCAATTATCAGATGCTGTAACTATCATAAATACCTGTTATCATACGATCATTGGGAGACTGCAATGATTGTAAATTCAAGGACCTGTTGTAAGTCACTTTTTTTCAGGTCCATCGTAACTTTGAATGGCCATTAAGTGAACGGCCGTAAATCGAGGACTATCTGTCCTTATTATCTGACTTTGCACAGCGTACAGGTTGTCCTCGACTTACGAACCCAACTAAGCCCAAACTTTCTGTAGTGAAGTGAGACATTTGTTAAGGGAGTTTTGCCCCCTTTTGTGCCAGAGTCATTCAGTGAGTCACTGCAGTTGGTAAGTTAGCAACCTGGTCGTTAAGTGAATCTGGCTCCTTCCTTGACTTTGCTTGTCAGAAGGTCGCAAAAAGGGATTGATGATTCCAGGACCAGAGGAGGTATTCAGCCGGTTCAGAACAATTTGGGTGAACCGGTAGCGGAAATTTTGAGTAGTTCGGAGAACCGGCAAATACCACCTCTGGCTGGCCCCGCCCTCCCATTCCCATCGTTCCCAGGTTCTATATTCCCTTGTTTTTTAGCTCAGCTGATTTGTGGGGTAGAGCAGATTGCCCCGCCTCAGTTGACCTAAAACACAGCTCAGCTCACCAGCGCTGACACTGAGAACAGACTTTCAGTGCTGCTCGCCTGCACGAAGCGCGGGTTATGCGAGCACATGCGCAAAACACGTTCTCATATAATCGGTAGGAAAAGATTTGGAATCCTGCCACTGCCCAGGACACGTGACCCGACAAATGTGCGCACGACAAAAGCGCGCCGACGAAACCGTGGTGAGAAAACCGCAACATCATAAACATGCCCACAACAATGCGCCGACAAAACCGCGCCCACAAAAGCGCGATTTAAGATAAGGTAAGGTTAGGTTTAGAGTTAGGTTCAGGGTTAGGTTTAGGGTTAGGTTTAGGGTTAGGTTTAGGGTTAGGTTTAGGGTTAGGTTTAGGGTTAGGTTTAGGGTTAGGTTTAGGGTTAGGTTTAGGGTTAGGTTTAGGGTTAGGTTTAGGGTTAGGTTTAGGGTTAGGTTTAGGGTTAGGTTTAGGGTTAGGTTTAGGGTTAGGTTTAGGGTTAGGTTTAGGGTTAGGTTTAGGGTTAGGTTTAGGGTTAGGTTTAGGGTTAGGGTTAGGGTTAGGGTTAGGGTTAGGGTTATTAGATTGTTATTAGTTCTTTCTGGAAGACGCGCTTTTGTCAGTGCGCTGTTGTCGGCACGCTTCTGCGCTCATTCGTCAGTGCGATTTCGACCTCGCGGTTTTCTCACCGCGGTTTCATCGGCGCGCTTTTGTCGAGCACGCATTTGTCGGTGAACCCCTGGGACACAGCAAGGGTCATAAATATGAGCCACTTGATCTAAATTTTGACCACATGATCATGAGGATGTCAGAACTGTGAAAAACGGTCGTAAGTTTCTTTTTTCAGTGCCGTTGCAACTTTGAACCATTGTCGAGGATTCCCTGTATTAAAGCTGGACAAACCCAGTACTTTTATTAATGCATTCTCCCCAAACAAAGAAAACCACACAGCATCTTATTGTGATAACCTGGCTCCTTCAACGCACTATATATCGCAATCCAGTCTCCTCCATTTTCACCTCATCCAGATAATCTAGGATTTGGGAGGTTTAGGCTCTGATCCCTGCTTGGCTATTAAGATGAGAAGGCGGCCACGGATTTCTTTCTCTGTCTCTTAGCTCTTTGAGATCCACTTCAGAGCTCAAACCAGAGCAAAGGATGGTCAAAGGTGGAGAAATGTTGCCCAGATACATTATTAACCACGTAACATCATGGAGTTTGAAGGGGGCACTGAGTGGGACCAACCTGTTGGTGGTCACTGCAAAAACAGAAACACCTACCAGCCTCTGCTCAGAGATGTCAAAAAAACATGGACAGACTAGAATAGAATAGAACAGAATTACAGAATAGAATAGAATAGAATAGAATGGAATGGAACGGAACAGAACAGAATAGAACAAAATTACAAAATAGAATAGAATTACAGAATAGAACAGAATAGAATACGGTAGGATAGGATAGGATAGGATAGAACAGAATTACAGAATAGAATAGAATGGAATGGAATGGAACAGAATAGAACAAAATTACAAAATAGAATAGAATTACAGAATAGAACAGAATAGGATAGGATAGGATAGGATAGGATAGGATAGGATAGAACAGAATTACAGAATAGAATGGAATGGAATGGAATAGAATAGAACAGAATTACAGAATAGAATAGAATGGAATGGAATGGAACAGAATAGAACAAAATTACAAAATAGAATAGAATTACAGAATAGAACAGAATAGAATAGGGTAAGATAGGATAGGATAGGATAGAACAGAATTGCAGAATAGAATAGAATGGAATGGAACGGAACAGAATAGAACAAAATTACAAAATAGAATAGAATTACATAATAGAACAGAATAGGATAGGATAGGATAGAACAGAATTACAGAATAGAATAGAATGGAATAGAATAGAATAGAATAGAACAGAATTACAGAATAGAATGGAATAGAATGGAATGGAATAGAACAGAACAGAATAGAACAAAATTACAAAATAGAATAGAATTACAGAATAGAATAGAACAGGACAGGACAGGATAGGATAGAACAGAATTACAGAATAGAATAGAATGGAATGGAATAGAATAGAATGGAATGGAATAGAATAGAATAGAACAGAATTACAGAATAGAATGGAATAGAATGGAATGGAATAGAATAGAATAGAATAGAACAAAATTACGAAATAGAATAGAATTACAGAATAGAACAGAACAGGATAGGATAGGTTAGAACAGAATTACAGAATAGAATGGAATGGAATAGAATGGAATGGAATGGAATAGAATCAAACAGAATTACGAAATAGAATAGAATTACAGAATAGAACAGAATAGGATAGGATAAAATAGGATAGGATAGGATAGGATAGGATTGGATGGGATAGGATAGGATAGAATAACAGAGTTGGAAGGGACCAACTCTGGTAGTGGGCTACGGCCTGGCAGTTAGGGACCCCTGTGTGCCTAGAAGATATTGACATGACAGCTGTAAGATCCTATTTCAGGAATTAGCCTTTTAATTAGTCATTCTGGAACTTATAGTTGCATTCCACCAGTTGGGAAGGCTGCCTTTACTGAGACCAAGTGTTCCCAACAGTGTGTGTGTGTGTGTGTGTGTGTGTGTGTGTGTGTGTGTGTGTCTGTGTGTGTGTGTCTGTGTGTGTGTGTGAGAGAGAGGATATTCCAGGGTGTATGAAAATGTGGGTTTAGAAGTTCCAAAATTATAGTGCATATGCATAAAGGTAAACGTTCCCCTCACACAAGCATGCTAGTCGTTCCTGACTCTAGGGGGCCGTGCTCATCTCCATTTCTAAGCCGAAGAGCCAGCGTTTTCAGAAGACATCTCTGTGGTCACGTGGCTGGCATGTCTCAACGCCGAAGGCGCACGGAACGCTGTTACCTCTCCACCAAAGCTGGTTCCTATTTTTCTACCTGCATTTTTCACGTGCTTTTGAACTGCTGGGTTGGCAGAAGCTGGGAAAGGTCACGGGAGCTCACTCCGTTACACGGCGCTAGGGATTCGAACCGCCGAACTGCCGGCCTTTCTGATCGACATGCTCAGCGTCTCAGCCACTGAGCCGCCATGTCCCTTAAAGGACAGGGCATGACCTCCCAGACACAATGGGAGTCAGGCAACAGTAATTAGAATACCAAAATGGGACACACTCAAGCAAAGTACATTTCCTACAGAACAAGCATCACAATCACAAAGCCCCAAGGAATGGATAAAAGCTCGCCTACCTCAACCCTCACTTTGTCAGCTACCCCAGAAACATGCTGCTCTCACTAGTTCCCGGTGACTGAATACTTCCTTTCCTGCAGCAGGCCTCCATTTTATTTTCAGCCCCTTTCTCCCGGCTTGGAACTGGATCTGATTTTTCTTAAGGGACTTTTAATAGGAGGGTGCGTTGGCCTAGAGCTGGGGCTTTCGCCTCACAATCAGGAGGCTGCGAGTTCGATCCTGGGTAGGTACAGATATTTTTCTCTCTCTCTGGGCACAATGAAAATATACCTGCTGAACAAAACTCCACATTGGCAACAGGGAAAGGCATCCGGCCAGTAAACACTCTGCTAGCTCCATTTAGTTGCCCAGACCCTACCCCGTAAGGCAGTGGTTCCCAAACTTGGCAGCTTTAAGACTTGTGGACTTCAACTCCGAGAATTCTCCAGCCAGCTCTGCTGGCTGGAGAATTCTGGGAGTTGAAGTCCACAAGTCTTAAAGCTGCCAAGTTTGGGAACCACTGCCGTAAGGGATAATGGAGTCATTAAACAGCGATGATGGTAAGAGACCAGGGCATTTTGTAGAGAACCTACAAGCATCAAAGACGCAGGCTGCCTGCTCCTCTTTCCCCACCACATCCCCGCAGGAGAAGACCTACCTACCTTCTCGCTGTTGCTGCTGAATGATGGGAAGAGGCTGAGGGATGGCCTGTGCGACAGGGGTGATGGCAGGATAGACAGCTGCAAAGGAAGGGTGGAAGGAAGGAGACGCAGGTGAACAAACTCCCATTTCTGCTCCATAAAGCTCACTAGTGACACCTCTATCATCCATTTCCGTGAAGGTCTTCTCAGATTTTTTTTTCCAAGCACCTTCGTGAGAATCTCCCTTTGCTCAAACTCAAATGGATGTCAAACTCAAGGGTGTTTAGATCTGGCCCGTGGGGCCGCTCTGGAAACAGCCAAGGATTGGCCCACGATGCCTCTGCCAGTGAAAACGGAGCTCGGGAGGGCTGAGTGCAGCTCTCCCAAGCTCCATTTTTGCCGGCAGAGGTGGTGGGCTCTCTTCTAAAATAAAGCAAGATCGTGGCACACACTTGAAAGTAAATCAGGAAGACTGAAATTGTGGGGAGTCTGTCTGGCAAGAATGCTTATCCACAGGAAATATGTCGGCTGGCGACCCCCCGGGGGAGGGCCTTTTCTGTAGCTGCAGCCCCTGGAGCCAAGGTGGCGCAGTGGTTAAATGCAGCACTGCAGGCTACTGCTAGATCAGCAGGTCAGCGGTTCAAATCTCACCGGCTCAGGGTTGACTCAGCCTTCCATCCTTCCGAGGTGGGTAAAATGAGGACCCAGATTGTTGGGGGCAATATGCTGACTCTCTGTAAACCGCTTAGAGAGGCCTGAAAGGCCTATGAAGCGGTATATAAGTCTACTGCTATTGCTATTGCTGCTCCGGCCCTATGGAACGATCTCCCCGTTGAAGATCCGGACCCTTACTACCCTTCCAGCCTTCTGTAAAGCAACCAAGAGCTGGCTGTTCCGGCAGGCCTGGGGCTGTTGAATTATCCAGCCCCATCCTATGCTATGACTGTTGCTGAATTTTAAGTGTTGTTTTTATTTTTGTATCCCCCTTCCCTTTTTATTGTTAGCCGCCCTGAGTCTTCTGAGAGTAGGGCGGCTTGCAAGCTAAATAAATACAAATACAAATATGCATGTGTAAAGCTTGTAGCAATTATGGGTAGTTAGAAAGTTGATGAAAGTAACAAGAATTAGACAACTTGCAGACCTCAGCTAAAAGTGAGGGATGGGCGGCTGCAAATGAAATGTGTATTAGGTAACTCCTGGGGCGTTCATGAGCCAAGGCTTAGAAATAAGGAGAGCTAGAGAACCAATAGAACAAATTGTAGAATTATTACTAAAATGTTTATGTTTATCAGATGATTTTTCTTGTTGTCTCCCCTTGTCCTGCCTTCTCCTTTAGTGAAAATGTATAAAGCTCTCTCTCTTTTTTTCTTTTTTCTTTAAATAAAATTTTATTTTAAACACATAAGCACATCAACAAAAACAAACACATAACTTAAAAACAACATAGGAACAATAAGTTCCATCGTATATCATACCGCAGTTCCGAATCGGTTTCTTTGCAGTTAGTGTTTTCCCTACTATACATTTCTATCTTTCTATTCTATCTTTCTATCTCTTTCTATCATCTCTTTCTATCATCTTTCTTTCTTTCTTTTTCTTTCTTTCTTTTTTTCTTTCTATCATTCTATCATCTATCTATCCATCCATCCATCTATCCCTGCCTGCCTGCCAGATGATTGGTAATTGGGTCAAGGTCACTCAGCCAGTTTTTTGTGCCTAAGGTGGGACTAGAAGTGATAGACCCCTGGTGATTGGCCCAAAGTCACCTAGCCAGCTTCCACGCTTAAGGTAGGACTAGAACTCACCATCTCCTGATTTCCAGCCTGCTGCCTTCACCACTAGATCAAACTTCCTTTCAATCTATCATCCCAAACTCCCTTTTATCCCTCTTCCCTCCAACCCCCCCCCAAAAAAACCCCTTACAGCCAGAGGAAATCATCCAAATGGGATTACTTCAGCCAACTTACCTGCATATTGTTGGACACCTGTGAAATTCGGATGCAAGGATTCTGCCACAGATGAGTTTTGGGCTAAAAGAAGAAAGATTTGGTTTGCGTTTCTTTTCAAGGATTAGGGAAATGGACAAAAACAGCAGGAAGAAGAAAATGGGAGGGGGAAACCCCCAAACCGACAGTTTTGAAATTCCAATGCTTGTTATATTGCTTTATAAAAAGATTTGGTCAAAATGTTTGCAGATTAAAAATATGGAAAACAGAAGTCCAGGCCTTGCTCCGCCCCTCACTGTGATGTCCACTACTCCATTGGTCAAGGGAAACTGTTACAGTCCTCCAGTTATGTCCACAATTGGGTCTAAACTTTCTGTTGTTCAGCAAGATGGTCATTAAATGAGTTTTGCCCTATCTAATGACCTTTCTTACCACAATTTTTAAGTTAGTAAGTATTTTTTGGAGTATAAGACTCTCCAAAGTATAAGATGCACCCCTAGCTTTTAGGGAGGAAAACAAAGGGGGGGAAAATCTGCTTCTGCCTCCCAGCCATTTGCCTCCTTGCAACAAACAGCAAACAGTACAGACAACATACACTGCTTGTGGTGTTACATTTCAGGCTATACTTGTACAGATGCTGTTCAAATGGATGTGGCTTCCTGGAAGTATACATTATTCTCTGCTATTTAAAAGGAGATACAATAGCACTGGGCCTCTTCAGATCAAGCATTTATTTTAAAAAGCATCTTCATTTTGTTAAGCTGCCCAGAACAATAATAAAGCAGTCTTTAAAAAAATAAGTCTAATAGTTTGAACCAGGGGTGGGTTTCAACCGGTTCGCGGCGGTCCCTGCGAACCGGTTGGTCGGCGAACCCGGAAGTAAGTAACTTCCGGGAACGGCGAAGGGCCCATCCGCCCACCCGCGCTCCTTACCCGTTTTTGACGAGTTCTGCGCTTCCACGCATGCGCAGGACGCATACAGCGCCTGCGCGATCCTCCAGGAGCAGCTGGAGCATCGCACAGACGCTAGTACGCATGCGTGCACCGCGCGCGTGCTCGAGGACGCCTCCGGCCCCGTTCCAACTGAACCGGTTTTTTTTTTCTTTTTCTAATTTTAGTATAAAATAAGAAGCCGAATACATCGACGAATAGTAGAAATACACCGAAGTGAGGAGTAGAGGGTAAGAAGAGAGAGGGGTAGAGAGGGAGTGAGAGGGGAATGGAAGGAGTGTGAGATGGAAGGGAGGGGGAGAAAGGAGTTAGAGGGGGAGGGGAAGTAGAAGAGGGGAATGCTGAAGGGGAGAGAGGAAGGTTGGAGGGAGGAGAAAGAAAGGGTGTATGGAGGGTTGAAGTGCTATGTTGGTTTTGTATTTTGGAATACAAGAAGAGTGTGTTTATTGCTTAAAGTTATATGGCCTTAATCATGCACAGTATATATGTGATTGTATAAAATGAAAATGAAAATGAAATAAAACAATTTTAAAACCAACCGAACCGGTTGGAACGGGGTGAGAAACCCACCCCTGGTTTGAACATTCTATAGGCATTTATAGTTATTGACTTGCCTCCTTGCAGCAAACAGCCTGATTAGCAGAAGAAGAAAAAAATCTGCTTCTGCCTCCCAGCAATTTGCCTTGTGGAGCAAACAGCAAGTTTCACTTTCAGTTTCAGCAGGGGCCTCCCGATCATCAGCTGTTTCAGGCTGCAGGGATTGCCATGGCCTATTGCAGCCTCCGCAAGCCCCATTTTCCCTGCTTGCTGCAAGGAAGTAAATGGCTGGGAGGCAGAGGCCAAAAGGTGGGGGACGGTGGGTGGGTGGGGCTACATTTAGTATATAAGACGCACCCAAATTTTCACCCTCTTTTAGTGGGGGGGGGGGGAAGGTGCATCTTATACTCCGAAAAATAGGGTAATTGTTAAGTGAATCTGGTTTCCCAATTGACTTTGGCTTGTCAGAAGGTCGAAAAAGGGGA
Organism: Thamnophis sirtalis; assembly: GCF_051295495.1. Lineage (NCBI taxonomy): Eukaryota > Metazoa > Chordata > Lepidosauria > Squamata > Natricidae > Thamnophis > Thamnophis sirtalis. The sequence goes on along the minus strand of NW_028261381.1, from coordinate 173,143,657 downwards.
TCGCGCTCCCCTGGGATGTTGCAACCATCATAAAAATGAGTCCGTTGCTAAGCATCCAAATTTTAATCACATGACCGTGGGGAGGCTGCAATGGTCGTAAGTGTGAAACACGGTCATAAGTTACTTTTTTCAGAGCCGTTGTAACTTTGAACAGTCACTAAACAAAACGACCTGTACAGAATATCCTCCTCCTATTTCCTTTTCATCACAATAAACCTTTGAGGTAGTTTATGCTAAAAATAAGTGCTGTTTCAAAGCCCCTGGGAGGGCTGGAGGGGGGGGGACTAGAACCCAGGTCTCTCCCCTCCCAGCCCAGCCCCCTCCCCACCACATCTGATTGGGTCTGAGGGAGGGGGACTGTCCCAAATGAGCCAATGAGTTTCTGAGGCTGAGGAGGGATTAGAACCCAGGTCTCCCCACACCTAGTTCAGCCCTTCCTTTACTACGTCTCATTGGCTCTTGGGCTGAGAGGGAGGGACTGACTCCAAATCAGCCAATGACTTTCTGTGGCTGAGGTAGGATTAGAACCCAGTCTGGCTCATCCCTGACTACACTTGATTGGCTCTTGGATTAAGATGGGTGGGCTGGCCCCAAATCAGCCAATCAGCTTCTGAGGCTGAAGGGAGATTAGAACTCAGGTCCCACCAGTCTCAGGGCAGCCCCTTCCCCAATTCACCTGTCAAGAAGCAAACATTGTCACTTTTTGGGAGTTGTTGTTGTTTTCTCCTTTTCAAATATATTTAGGACCGTAAAATCGAAAATACTCCTCACCCACTGACTGTCTCCAGTAGGGACCAGGATAGGCACAGCCCAAAGTTGTAGGCAAAAGACACAAGCCAACTGGTCATTCTCCAGGGCCCTTTTAGGACATATGGACTTCAACTCCCAGAATCCCTGAGCCAGCATTCAGCATTCGGGCTCAGGAATTCTGGGAGTTGAAGTCCACAGGTGGTAGAAGGGCCCTGGTTCCCCCAACCTCTGCTCTTCGAGAACCCAGCCGCAGCCTCCGCCTTTCGGTCCTACCTGGGCAGGGGACCAGCCCGTTTGCATAAACCGTCTCCAGGGCGGGGTGGCTGCTGGGAATGGCCACCATTCCTGCAAAGCTGTTGCTGATGGGGGTGACCAGTCCTGGGACAGCAGCTGTGCCCAGCAGAGGAGGTGAGTGTAACCCTGCAGGAGGGGAGAGAGAAAAAGACAGGAGGAAGAAGAGGTGGCTTTCTTTCTTTCTTTCTTTCTTTCTTTCTTTCTTTCTTTCTTTCTTTCTTTCCTTCCCCCTTCTCTCTCTCTCCCTCCCTTCTTTCTTTCTCTTCCTACATTCCTTCCTTCTTTCTCTTCATTCTTTCTCTTCCTTCTTCTCTTCTTTCTTTTTCTTCCTTCCTTTCTCTCTCTCTCTCTCTCTTTCTTTCTTCTACAACCCTCCTTTCCTTTCTTCATCTTTCCTCCCTCCTTTTATTCTTCCTTTTCTTTCTTTCATTCTTTCCTTCCTTCCTTCTTTCTCTTCCTTCCTTCTTTCTTTCTCTTCCTATCTTCCTTCTTTATTTCTTTATTTCTCTTCTTTCTTTCTCTTCCTTCCTTCTTTCTTTTCTTTTTTTTCTTTCTCATCTCTTCATTCTTTATCTTCCTTCCTCTCTTTCTTTTTCTTTTTTCCTTCCTTCCTTTCTCTCTTTCTCTCTTTCTCATCTTTTTCTTTCTTTCTACAACCCTCCTTCCCTTTCTTCATCTTTCCTCCCTCCTTTTATTCTTCTCTTTCTTTCTTTCTTTCTTTCTTTTTCTTCCTTCTCTTCTTTCTTTTTCTTCCTTCCTTTCTCTCTTTCTCCTCTTTCTTTCTTCTACAACCCTCCTTTCCTTTTCTTCATCTTTCCTCCTTCCTTTTATTCTTCCTTTCTTTCATTTCTTTCTTTCCTTCCTTCTTTCTCTTCCTTCCTTCTTTCTTCTCTTCTTTCTTTCTCTTCTTTCCTTCTTTCTTTTTCTTTCTTTCTTTCTCATCTCTTCATTCTTTATCTTCCTTCTTCTCTTCTTTCTTTTTCTTTTTCCTTCCTTCCTTTCTCTCTCTCTTTCTCTCTCTCTTCCTTTCTTCTACAACCCTCCTTCCCTTTCTTCATCCTTCCTCCCTCCTTTTATTCTTCCTTTTTCTTTCTTTCTTTCTTTCTTTCTTTCTTTCTTTCTTTCTTTCTTTCTTTCTTTCTTTCCTTCCCCCTTCTCTCTCTCTCCCTCCCTTCTTTCTTTCTCTTCCTACATTCCTTCCTTCTTTCTCTTCATTCTTTCTCTTCCTTCTCTTCTTTCTTTTTCTTCCTTCCTTTCTCTCTTTCTCTCTTTCTTTCTTCTACAACCCTCCTTTCCTTTCTTCATCTTTCCTCCCTCCTTTTATTCTTCCTTTTCTTTCTTTCATTCTTTCTTTCCTTCCTTCCTTCTTTCTCTTTCTTCCTTCTTTCTTTCTCTTCCTATCTTCTTTCTTTCTTTCTCTTCTTTCTCTTCCTTCCTTCTTTTTCTTTTTTCTTTCTTTCTCATCTCTTCATTCTTTATCTTCCTTCTTCTCTTCTTTCTTTTTCTTTTTCCTTCCTTCCTTTCTCTCTCACTCTTTCTCTCTCTCTCTTCCTTTCTTCTACAACCCTCCTTCCCTTTCTTCATCCTTCCTCCCTCCTTTTATTCTTCCTTTTCTTTCTTTCTTTCTTCCTTTTCTTTCTCTTCCTTCCTTCTTTCTTTCCCTTCCTACTTTCCTTCTTTATTTATTTCTTTCTCTTCTTTCTTTTCTTTCTTTCTCTTACGTTCTTCTTTATTTCCCTTCTTTCTTTCTTTCTCTTTCTCTCTGTTTCTTTCTTCTCCAACTTTCCTTCCCTTTCTTTATCTTCCCTCCCTCCCTTTATTCTTCCTTTTCCTTCCTATTTCTTAACTTCCAATCCCCTAATCCTCTTTGTTCCTCTTCTCTGCATTCTTTCCAGAGTATCAACATCCGTTTCCCAGATCATAGGGACCAAAACTGGATGCAGTAGTCCAAGGAGGAGGGGTGCCTTACCCTCCTCACAACCAGTTCGGTTCTTCTCAACCAGAGTCGGATGGTTATATCGGAACAGCGACATGAAATGAAACCTGCGGCCTGGGTCCCTCAGGCTGGCATGTAACAGGTCAGCCCCACCACCCCACCCCCGTTTTCGGATTCAACCCCGCAGCCGCCTACCTGAGGTTGGTGCAATTGGGGCAGCTGGCAGGCCATTCAAGCTGACGGTGCCGATCTGCTGGATGTGGCACGGCGAGAAAGTGAGGCTGGGGCTGAGAAAGCTACCCTGGGAAGCCGACAGAACCGTTTGCTGCTGCATCAGCTGCCACAGGGGGAAAAAAACAAGTCATCCCTAGGATTATGGATTAGGTTTCCAGGGGTCACTTCCAGGATTCAGAGATACAGAGTTTTTTTTAAATAAATAAATAATAAAAAAACTAATTTTGCCAAGAAGGTATGAACGGAACAGTAGCAGAACTCAAACACAATGCAGGAAGTCCTCGACCCATGACCACAACTGAGGCCGAAAATTCTGTCCCTAAGCGAATGGCTGCTAAGTGAATTTTTGCTCCATCACACGACCTTCCTTGCCACAGTTTTTCAGTGAATTTAATTTAATTTAATTAACCACATTTATATGCCGCCCAATCCCGAAGGACTCCGGGCGGCTTAAAAAAATAAAGAGAGAGAGAGAAAAAAAAGACACATAACGAACACATAACAACAACAAAAAAACGGTTTAAAATAGCAACACCTCATACATTCATTCTAATCTCTCTCTAGCAAACTATTCTGTGTGCGGTATTTATGGGCTGCCTGTTGTGTGTGGCTTTTTAGCTGTTGATTGAGATGTTGGTGGCTGGCTATTAAGGCGTTGGCTGTTGTTTCCTTCTGCTGCCAAGCCCTGGCCTCGGAGGTGGTGTTCAGCCGGTTCGGACTGGTTCGGGCAAACTGGTAGCTCCGACAATCAGTCGGCCCTACTCATTCGCCCCCTGTCCTATCCTGTCCTTTCCTTCCTGTTTTCTAGCTCATCTCAGTCGTCCACAGCTGATTCCCTCCCCTTGCTGTTTTACTGACCATTGCTGACTTGGACGTTAAGCAGCCGAGCTTCTAAATGCTGCATTTTCAGCATTGCGTGCAAACGCTTGAGACACTCACACACGCACAAAGCACACACTCTCACCAAACCGGTTGTTAAACCACCAGCAGCCCATCCCTGCCTGGCTGCCTAAGTACTGGATAAGTTGCTGGTAAACTATCAGTCCTGTTGATTGACAAGGGGCGCCTGTCTTCCAGGCTTCAATCTCTTCCCTGGCTGTTTTTGTACCTGCTCGCCCAACAAATGGAAGGTATGTCCTTCTTTATTGCCATGATTTCTTTCTTTCGTGGTTGTTTGGAGGGAGGGATGGAAAACAGCGGCAGGTGGGCAAACTGATAGGAAAGCCGGGGAAGAGGATAAAGCTGGCATTTGAAATGGATGGATGAAATATTGCAAGATTTATTGCGTATTTCTCCAACCTCTCCGCACCGTTTCCTTGTCGCAAATGCTGCAGACATTCAAATATCGCGATATTCATTGTGCGTTTCCCCAACCTTCCCGGCCCTTTTCCTTCTCACAAATGCTACAGATATCCTGGAAAGCTGCTTCTCGCAATGAACCCAAGCTGGCTGCTACGGCTGCCCCGCGGCAGCCCACTCCCCCCCGCTTCCCAGTTCCGACGGAAAGAAAACTGGCTTGCGTCCTGCTGATACTCACCGCCTGAGCGTACGCGCTGTACGGGCTGAACGGCAAGGCGAAAGAGGGGGTGAGGATGCCAAGCTGCCCCACCATCTGCTGCACTCTCCGCAGCGTCCGCTCCTTGTCTGTGTCCGCGAACTTCACCACGAGGCTGGAAGAAGCACCCTGCTAGACAAAAATGCAAGCTTGGGGTGGGAAAAGAGAGGACAAACTGGGGCGAAAGCGGTTTAAGAAGAGGTTAGACAACCGTTTGTCTGGAATGGCAAAGGGTCTCCTGCTTGAGCAGGGGGTTGGACTAGAAGACCTCCAAGGTCCCTTCCAACTCTGTTACCCTGGGGGCATTCGGCTGCTCGGTTGTCGCAGCGCAGAAAATTCTGCAACCGAACAGTTTTACGGCTTACGACTGCGATGGGAACCTGAATTTCCCTCCTTAACCCAGGGGATGGCTAACTGAGTCACATCCCCTTTTGCGAACCATTTTGGCCACAGTTGTTAAGCGAATCACCGCAGTCGTTAAGCGAGCATTCTCGTTCTTTGCATCTGGCTTCCCCATTGACTTTGCTCGCCCGAAGGTCGCAAAAGGGGATCCCATGACCCCGGGACATTGCAACCGTCGTAGGTTTGAGCCGGTTGCCAATCTGCTGAATTTCGATCATGTGATCATGGGGATGCTGCAACGGTCATACGGGGGAATAATGGTCACGAGTCACTTTTTGGTGTGGTTGTAACTTTGAATGGTCATTAAGCGAGGACTAGCTGTACTCGGCAGATTGGGGTTCAGCCCCACCCATCTTGGGTTCCCCCTTTCAAATTACCCCGTATTTTGAAACCCAGAGCCGGCATGATTCCTATGTTGCGTTTTCCCCTGGCATTAGATTTCCTAGAGGGATGTCCCAAAGATGCTTTTTTCAGGAGGCAGCTGGACTTTTCTTGTTTTCCCTTGAAGACATTTTGCTTCTGATCCAAGAAGCTTCTTCAGCTCTGACTGGATGTGGGGAACAGAAGGATTTATCCTCCTTGCAGACAGCTGGTCATTTGCGTCTCTTTTGAAAGTCATTGAGGCCGCTTGGAGGTTTATTTGTGTCTTCTTTAAAGATGTTTCACTTCTCATCCAAGAAGCTTCCTCAACTCTGACTGGATTGTGGGAAACAGAAGGACTTATCCTCCTTGCGGACAGCTGGTCATTTGCAACCTTTTTAGAGAGTCGTTGAGCCCACTTGGAGGTTTATTTGTGTCTTCTTTAAATATGTTTCACTTCTCATCCAAGAAGCTTCTTCAGCTCTGACTGGATGGTGGGGAACAGAAGGATTTATCCTCCTTGCAGACAGCTGGTCATTTGCATCCTTTGAATGAGTCATTGAGGCCACTTGGAGGTTCATCTGTGTCCTCAGGGCCACCTGAGTGGTGCAAATGGGTGTGGAGCCTTCTTAGAACAGCTGAAAGGACCGTGTTGTAGACTGGAGATAGAGGATGTGGTATCCCTCCTCTTCCGTTGAGATCAATTTTGACAGGTGGCCTCAATGACTTGCTAAAAGAATGCAAACGACCAGTGATCCGCAAAGGAGCGTAACTCCTTTCATTCCCCATCACTCAGTCAGAGCTGAAGCTCTTGGATGAGAAGCGAAACGACTTCAAAGAAAAAAGAAGAAGAAAGTCCAGTTTCCTTCTCATCCAAGAAGCTTCTTCAGCTCTGACTGGATGGTGGGGAAATGGAAGGATTTATCCTCCTTGCAGACAGCTGATCATTTGCATCCTTTGAGAGAGTCCTTGAGGCCATTTGGAGGTTT